>NW_027116002.1:1120990-1126948 GCF_000696795.3 Halyomorpha halys | reverse complement strand
TAGATTTAAGTTTGTTAAATCCAGAAATAATGTGTGCCCCAACACATTAAACTCTTTTATAAATTCTGACAACAAAAATCATACACTCCAAAAGACTCCTTAGAATGTAGATGTTCTACAGAAAAAGGAGAAAGTTCATTGTTTATAAATGTCATTAAAATTTTTGAAGGGGATTTGAAAAAAAAAAAAAAAAAAAAATTTGTTCCTAAATACTAGCCCTCTTCCTACTGCCTTAAGTATTTCTTCGCATTCATCTTCAACCAAGTTATTTAATTCCGCCCTCCATCATATATGTCAGATCTCCTACATTCAAATGCTCTATGCATTCTTGCAATACCCGTTCATGATTTTCATAGTTATATAAAACGAAACACCAAACAGTATCTTTCCTATGAAATTCCATTCCTACTTCTATGCTTCGTTCCACTATCATTTCCAACTTCAAATCCCGCTTATTCCATTATTTCATAGCCACCCAGTTCCAATAATAGAGTTAAAATAGATATTACATACTTACATATAGACTTTATAAAAACTATTACATCTGTAAATATTCATATTTTCAATTAGAGTCACTCTGTTATTTTGCTTTCCAAGTAATATTACTAATATAAGTATATTTTTTCTGTTTGAAGACCTTCAAATAACTTTGTTATGTGTACTCATTTTTTTCCTAATGCATTAATTATTCTGTTTTGTTATTATTTAATGCTTTAAAGCCGATAAAAGATTTTAGTAGTATTATTCTAAAGAGTCGTGTCCCAGAATAAATAAAGAATTTATTTTTATTTTCTTAGCCACCTATTTTTTTATTAGCGTCCATTTATTATGAGTACGACATATACAAACATGAAAACATTAAGTATATAAACATTCTTGAATAATAATCTTGCTGCAATGAAGAGAACAAGAATAATCTATAAGGTAAAATATTTCATTTTTCAAGTATGTACTGTTTTGATCAAGAAGTCCGATATGAAATATTCTAGTCCTGACAGTAACCAATATCTAGATGGGGCTACCAGGTACGAACCCCCGGTAGACTGAAAGCAATCGAAGAAGGCTATCTAACGTCCTCCGATCTAATCAGGGGCCAAGAACAGAAACAAAAACAGCACTTGTGGGAATGTGGGGCGCCCGCTTTCTCCACATCTACTGCTTCTTCGCAGGCTCCCACGTCCATTTATTGTGCCTCGCCAAAGACCTAATTTCTCAGAACTAGTTGAAGCATTCATCTAAATAATGTTGAGTTCACACTGAATAGATAAAGAGCTATGGGATACTAGAACACGATAGTTAGTTTTAATGTAAAACATTTATATCGAAAGTTTAACCCTGTTTTCATTTGTTTCGTTATTTTTTTCCTTAGTTAAAATAATTAAGAAATTTGAATTCACTACTCTACTTATTCTTGTGGGTAGATATAGTCCTATGAGTACTATACATAAAGGCCCAGTGATTGGAGCACACTAAGTCTCTATAAGGTGAGAAGGTAAATTACTATAATACTACTGTCCTATAAGTATGCTAATGTACATTTGTAAATTGTATTATGCATTTGTATGTATGTATTGTGTAAATGTAATAATAAAGGAGGTTACGAAAAAAAAAAAGCTATTATACTAATTACCTACCCATTACTATAATAGGTTGGAAATAGGTATTACTATAATTATAGATAGGAAGAAAGACCTAGAAATTAAACGCTGATGCTTACCACATTATCTCCTTGCCTACTCTACTAGTTATGAACTAATTTTACTTTGAAAATTACTTCATCTCGAGACAAACGTAGGTTAAGCATATTCTAGAAATTTATCTAATTCCCAACTTATCAACCAGCCAAAGAGATAATATGAATTAACCTATTGAAGAGAACCAACTAGTCAAAACAAAAAATTACCATCTGTTTTTGTTTTGTTTTTTTGCAAATTTGCAAAGTATTGAGTTTTAATGTTTCCTTTAGCGAATAAGTTTTACTGCAAAACTTTGACCATTCTTTTAAACATATTAAAACGATTTTATCACCATGGCATTTTAATAAGAAATCAACAGAGGTTGGTTCTTTAATAGAGTCTAAAAAAAACTGAGACAGGAAGCGAAACGTGACAAGCACATTATTTCATTTATTAAAATAGTTATTAGAAATAAATAGGAGTATAAATGGAAGCTACGTCACTGGGAATTGGTTAGAATTGATTGGGAACATTCTTTATTAACAGATTAATTTTTCAAACCAATAACAGTCGCATAGAGTTATATGAATATAACCACGGGCATATGTCACCGACTTAACGAAACCCAAACTTTCTCTAGCACGTTCCAGGATACGCTATCTGACTGAAAACAGACATGCCTAAGGAGAGCTCTTAGAAAGATACTGAAGAAAAAGATACTGAAACCATCAAAGAGCTTTAGAAAAATTCCTTAGGAGCACACAGAACTGAGAAGGAATCTCTTATGTATATTTATTATAAAACGTGCTTTAATTAATTTACGTTTAAGTTCTAACATTTAATTTCAGTAGGATTAAAATAAAAAGATAACTGTTATAGTCCCATGCGAAAATTCTTTTTAATACATTTATTTAAGTAATGAGAGGAGAATATGAAATGATTACATTTCATGGAACGTACGCAATGGAAAATAACGGTTTCAATTTCATGCGGGCTCATTATTGAAAAATGTTTGAATGTCATAAGCAAATTAAGTTTGTTGAAACTATCTGCTATTGAAAGATGAGTTAAGTTTAGTAAAGAAGAACAATTTTTATTAGTGTAAGTAAAGTGTTAATTATTTCCCGGTATATAGAGATTACAAAAAGTTCCACAAGAGTTCAGAGTGATGAATATACGGGTTAGAGATGATCAGATGAGCAACTGGCCAGACTGGTTTGGAATACTATGGCTGAATATAGGTCATAAAGAAGTGCCTATGCAGAGTTTAAGGTCATCCGATCTTTCTTACCTCATGTTGCTAGAGGAGCAGGGAGATAGCAGCGTGAATTGACCGAAGGAACTAAATTCCTGTTTAGTGTAACCTAAAAATGAAGTAGCAAGAAGCCAATAAAACGAAATATATGTAACAACTATTCAGGGCATGGTTCAAATTATAGGATCCGCTTTGGTTGATTAACCCACACAATAATCAAATACGTTTACAAATACAAATGAAAACAAATTACTTTTAATAAATGATTTAATAAATTTAGAAAAAAAATAGAACAAATATTTTTTACCTTTTCAAATAATTTTTGAGTTTTGGTTTTTTTTTTGTATAATGGTGGCAACTTGATATTAAAATTTTTTAGTGTTGTAAATAAAATGTTTTGAGGGATTGGACGAGAATTCCATATTCCTTTTGCAAAATAACTTATATGGACCTTTTCTTAAAAGTCTCATTCAATATATTTTAAACCAATTTACTCTATCAATGTTAGTTTTTTGTAGCCTTTTAAGAGTCATGTTTTCTTGGGGCTTAGTTGATAGGAACTACTCACTTTCAACGTTTTTTTATGATTTCAAAACATTCCTAAGGGACGAACAATGAATTAAATATACTCAGCAAGTGAGATGACAGTGTTCATCCATCACTCATGATATATATATATTTTTTTACAATTTTTACATTGAAATTCAAAATCGAAGTTTCACAGATTTTCTCTTCGGGTATTCACTATTCTGATACCGTTTTTTCACAAATTGATAAAAATTACAAGGGCATGTCCGGGTACCTGTATGAATCGTTTGCGAATTAAATGTGAAATTTGAAATTAAGTTGTAAATAACGAATTCATTGTACATTGATAATTCAATTGCTATTTCGATAATAAAACATACAGCTGTGACCTCATAAAGATTTATTGCATAATTTTTTCCATATCCACACCAGCCACTAATAATGGGACTTACCTATAAACATTTTTATTCACTTCACTAATAAACGAATTTCCGTTGTATTTCATAACGATTTTAAATTTATTAGTAACAATTTCATTTATAATGAAAGATCATGTAAAATTTACACTATTAAGGTAGTTAACTAGTTAATTATTTTGGAAAATGGTCTTACGTGAGTTTCAAATAAAAAGTGATTAGAAAGCCCATTGGAAAAACAATAGGAATTTTAAATATTTTTCCCGATTTATATATCTAATACAATGTAGATACAATAAAGTATTATAAATTAATGCATGTATGGGCATAGGGTATTTGACGTTACTTAACGTCTCTGTCTGGATATCTTGTGGTTTTAGAACTTATCCGGTTCGTGATAGTACCAATAGTTGATATTAAAACAAAAAATTGAATTTATTTTTTTTATAAAGAAAAAAGAAGAAATAGGTTGAATAACAAAATACATTATGTATACACACCACCCGCATATAAGTTATTTCAGCCATCACTATCTATAAATTCCAGGTAAAATTGTTATTTCATTAATCAAGGATATTTTTTTTTCTAACTATTAAACACCTTAAGATGTTTTAGAAATTTTTTCTGAGCCATCAGACCATGTAACTTTTCTAGTTCGTTTCTTCTTATAGGAGCACTTATCTCCATTGTTTTTTTCATTGAAATAAATACACATATCATGGCCATTCTCGTATACTTTCATCTACGGTATCATATCATAATTTGAAAGTAGTTTGTGTTAACATCTTCTGTGGTAGGTAATAATCTTAATCATTTAAAAAAAAAACAACTCAAAAATAAACAATACCACTGTTTTGAAACTATAATCACAAACTCGGCATGGCTAATATACTTAAGTACCTATTTGACTATCGTATTATAAGTTCTAGGCGTACGGTACTGGTATGGCTTATAAAAATTAGGTATGATGCAAATAGAAGCAACAGTTCTGATCGCTCCACGGCGCGGTGACACCGAAATAGCTTCAAAAGAGGGAAAGCGTATCAAGACAATTGTGTAAATTGTTTGCTCAAAATAATATTGCTCTAGAAAGACTTTATACACCGCTTATAAGCTTATGTTTCGATTACAACAGACCAAAACTTTTCAGATCAAAAGCAATAAAATTATAATGGTAGTCAAATAAATTAATAAAATATTTCCTGGCTGTGAATGAAAAAAAATAAAAAGTAGTGATACTATTTTTAACAAACATGAATTGCATAAGCTGCTATCTCTTTAAATTAAAATTGAAGACTTTGTTATTCTTGTCTTTTACGAATATGTGAAATATGAGTAAAATAGCTGATAGTTATGTCATTACATTAAAAATTTGAGGGGTCAGGTTTGGGTTGGGTCGCAGTAGAAGAAAATACTTTCCGTTTTAAATAGCCGTGGAATTACTTAGGGACCGGCAGTAAGGTTAGATTCTTCAGAATTACCTTCCTTATTCCTTTTGGATTAGATTCTACAGAAACAATGTGGGGTGGTGGAAGGAGAGGTAAACCATGTGAATGAAAGTGATTTTGGTTAGATCATCTCTTTTCAAAACGGTAGGTCAAGGAAAATTGTTTCCTAATCAAGTTACTGAACCCAAATGCTTCTCATATTGCAGTCATTACAATTCATATAAAAAATTGTAGCTTGTATCTCTTTTATATAATTCCATTTAATTCCGTTGCATTCCTCCCATTGTCAGTTCCAGAGTGTTTTCGTAACAATCCAGAACATCTCCAAATCTCGATCAACGAATTCTTGTGTGTAGATGTGTTACTGAATTGTTTTCATAATGGTGCCAATTGAACTATACGTACTATATGTTAGTAGCATAGTAATTATATATAGTATACTAACTATATACTATACTGTATTATAGTACTAACATTTTTTTCCAATAAAAAAATATACTGCAGAAAGTTTGTTAATCTTCAAGAAACAAACTATTTCTTTAAAGAAAAGAATCAATGAAAAAAAAACCGTGCCCGTGTAGGCCTCGGCGCTTGGCGACATATTTCCGTGACAACGTATACTCTATGCTAATATT
>NW_027116002.1:1109463-1120590 GCF_000696795.3 Halyomorpha halys | reverse complement strand
AAAATATTGTTATAATCATTTTGCTTGAACGAATAAAATAACATGTGATTTTATACGACATTGTTAAGAAATACATGGAAATTATGAAAGCTGTTTTTCGTTACGGGACACTTTTTCTAACATGGCATCCCGCAAAATGATTTATAAGACGTTGTCACGTCAAAAAAAAGACAAGGTTTCAAAGAAAATAAATATACAATACAATGAACGAATAAATTATCTTTTATATAAATAAATTAAATAAATATTACTTAAAATTATCTAGGTTTTAAAGCAATTTTAAGTAATAATATAAATACTAAAATAGAGATACACAGCTTCGAGTACATTGTTGATAGTTGATGTGGTCTTAATATTCAGCATATTCGTTCATATATATTAACTTAAGATGTTAATATCAACAACATAAAAAGTTACAAAAAAAAAAAAATACAATAATTGATCTTGTGATAATAATAAAAAGTCAATTAATTATAAGTAATTACAGTGAATACATGATTTATTGGGAATTAAAACTAAAACGCTTTTTAAAAATGTATTTTTTTCGGTGAAATTTCAACTAAACCGAAAATTATGTTTTTAAAATAAAGGAAAAAAAAGTTAAGTGGAAACAAAAAATAAAGAAATGATTGTTGTTTATTAATATTCTAAAAATTACAGTAAAACGTATGAAAAGATAAAAGCAATGGTCCCATTAAACTTTAGGAAACATAATTAAATTTTAAAAATCACAAACGTTTTAATTCTTAAAAAAAAAATTCTTAGGGGTTTCCCCCTAATGCTGTTTAGAATTTTGAAATCTTAAGTTACAACACAATACAATCTTCCTTGACACACTACTTCAATAATATTCAATATTAAATTAAAAGTTATAGTTATATTATAATAAATTCAAGAAGTAAAAAGTAGATATATAGAAATTTACAGCCGAATCGCAGATTCGTTTTTAAAATTTTAAATGAGGGGGGGAGGGAATTACCAGTTAGATGTAGTTTGTAAGGTTCTAAATAATTAAATTTAGCATATATTAACAAAAATTAATTACTATTACTATTGAAAATTTTTTTTCGTTCTTTACATGAATAACCATACAATACTCTCTTCTTTAAGTGCTTATTGTTAAATTAATTTTATTAGGAAAAACCTGATGTGAGTAATTTTTTTCTCCAGTTATATTAATTTCAAACTAATATTTTATAACCCTATATTTTGTGAATATTGACAAACAAAGTTATATTGAATCACTATTTACATATTTTTCTCCCTTCCACTAAGAAAATAAACTTCTGCCTTTTCACTCAATATGGAATCGATTAATCTATTTTTGTTTTTGTAAGGATAGGAAGAAAGATCTGACAGGTTTTGAAGACTACGTTTTGTCGTAATATAATAAATTTAATTCGAAAAATATAATACAACTTAGAAATATTCAGTACTTTAGATTTAAAAAAAATCAATTGTTTTATAATCAGATATCAAGAGCCACATAATAATGATAAAACTTTTAGAGCAAACAAGAAACCATAGTCAATAATAGTCCTTATGCAACTATAACTAATTGAGGCAGCAATCTTTTTAACAATAATAGATTATGGCTATAATGGGACTCATCTTCACTCTTCATGCTGCAACAACTAGAGCAGAATAAAAAGGTCTATTCCAATAAACTTTTAAATTTCTCATGGATATTTCATCCCAAGCAACAGTTTGTCACGTAAGAGAGAACGAAATACAAAATTTTAAAAGTATTATTTAAGGTCAATAAAAATAATGGTTTGCATAAGAAAAAAAAAAAAATGGTTCAGTCTCGATTTCCAAGGGCAGATAACCACATAATCATAACAGTCTACGGTGGAGCATGAATTGTGGTATATTCACACCGGCCTTTTGTAACAAAGGTTATATTAAGTTTTCCATTCATACTGCTTAAATGATTTAAATTTAAAGGACACATTGGAAAAACGAACTCAATATTACAATTTCCAAGGTACAGAGTGGTATAATTGGATTTTAGTATAAATTCGGACACATTCAAAACTGCAATGCCAAACTGTATTGCCCGACATTTTTTCACCTACAAGGTAGAAAACTCATAGTACATTAAATTATGCCAAAATAATGTACAAGTAATTAAATGAGTTCATGGTAATAGTTTATTGCATTTATTCCTCTTTCATAAATTTACGCTCGAACGAAACTCAGGCCAATATAGTGTAGTTTATCTATCTGTATATGTCAAATATAAATTTTTAATTAATTAATTACGTATGCTATCATTTAATTTCTGTTTATATTATAATTTTCATATTTTAATATATTTTCTTTTATTCCAGTCATATTTAACCACTTTAAGCGGTCATATCTCACCCACAGTCTATCTCATATCCGCCTTTACTCACTAGTGTCTAGTGCTGTCTTTCAAGACAATAGGTGGATTGTTCTGATTTGTTCTTTATTTATGATTATTATTATATTTTTTACTTTTTCTTGACCTTTATTTATTTTTATCTTATTTATTTAGTTTTCAGTCTTGGTGTGAAAAATTTTGTTTTTTATTTCGGTAATATTTACTTTTCTATTTTTACGTGTTATTACGTATCCGATTCGTTTTAAATCAAATATTCTAGATTATTTCTATTTTTCATATACTTATTATTTTACAACTTATTTTTATATATTTTTTCACTTATATTTACATAATTTTTACCCAACCTTAGTTTACTTTATTGTCATCTTATTATCTTTTATTGTCGACGTATTTTTAGTTATTTTTTATATTTTTTTAGTTCTGATGAAACCCTGTAAAGTAATGCGAAACGTCGGTAAATAAATAGTTGAAAATTATTTTTTGTTCCTTTTTGACCGCACCCTCAGCCTTCTCTTTCATATTCGTAATATAATTTTCTGATAATGCCTTAATTTAATACCTATATCATTACACATATGTGAGTTAGCAAAGAGCTTACCGTGTGTTGATATGCATAGATGCATGAGACGAATGATACTTGTAAAAAGTTGTAAAACGTGAAGTGATTACTACGTAGGGACTACATAGTTGACACTACGGTATAGTTTCAGTACTCAAATAACTTTGATAAAACGAATTTTAACACACCATAGTTGTGGTGTGGTATCGATATAGATACAGCTGTGGGTAGATACGACTATCAATTAGCAGTAACTACCTTTCATGTTCAAATGAGTCTGTATCTACCGCAACAATCTATACTCTCATTGTTTTTGTTAATAGTCTTCCGTGTCTTTTACCGGTTAGAACCTAACTTTTTTTTTCGAAATTGAACAGTTTAATTAGTATGTCATCATCATCTGAAGAAGAGGCTTTTTGTAAAATATAATTGGTCACATGATTAATATTTTTACAAACCAATGGTCAACGCCAATATCTTCTGCTTTTCCTCTCTCAAAGCCTGGACCAGCGAAATAACACTGTCTAGTAAATATTGCTTTTCCACGAGTTTCATCAGTAAGAGGGAAATTCTGATTTAAAAAAATCTATATAGTCTGTTTCATTGTGCATCAGCTAGTTGCACCTATTCAAAACTCTTCATTCACCTTATGCCTTATGCCTCGTACATGCATAAACGATGTTTGCTCAAAATGCTATCTTGAAGTCGACTAACAACTAATAAAAGTGGAGTGTTCTTCTCAAACTTAAAAAAAAAAATGAAGTTGTGACAATACATAGGTATTTCTAAATTCATTTTTATCACATAAAATGAAGTGGCTATGTGCCCAGAAAAAAAGGATACTAAAGAGGGCTGTTGTAGTTCTCGTTTAATCACATTAAAGAAAGTTACAACTCCATAATTAACAAGTTGTAATCAATGCACTCAAGGTGCATAGTGGAAGATACAGAACTACTGTACCAAGTTTTAGTATCCATATATGTCGATTTAACTTTTCATCCACCAATGCGTTTTAGTAGACATGTAATTACAAGTACATTCTGTTGCTTAGAATGAATAGGGTTGATGATATAATTTTCGATTTCTTTCTTTTTTAATTGCAGTGTTGATAATACTTGTGAATTAAATGTAAAACCTTCCTATAAAAAGTATTTATATTATGTATAATGATAACTTTATAAATATGCTGTGTAATGTAGCAATATATTTGAATAAAACTGTTTATAAGATACAATTTTTCTGCCAGTAAATTTTTTTTTTTATAGTTTTAATTATGTTCATGTTTTTTTTTTTAGTTGGAAAATAACTCAGAGGTTTGGCACTATATTATAAAACCAACAATTAAGACAAGGAAGGAGCCGAACAGTTAAGGTGTGTGGGGTTGTAGTAGGGTAAAAGTTCACGATCACAAAACCAGTTCTGTTAAACAGGATCTAATTTTCTCCTAGCCCTTGCCAATGGCTTCCTATTAACATACACACAATATTTATTGATGTATTCAAGGCCATCATGACCGTTAATTCAATGTTAGTAAAGAATATGTTTTCATAATTATTGTGACATACTTTATGACGTAGGCAAATACACTATTTTTATCAAATCTAATACAACATTGAAGTTAAAATTTCAATAATGTAGATAAGTGACGTGTCTTGAACTTTATGAACAGACCATGTTTATTATGATATATCAGAATTTGATCTAAGTTAGACAAATAGGGTAAGTAGAAAAACTATAAGATAATTCGTTACTGACTATTCTAGACAGTAGTTATCACGTATTCGACTGTCAACATTTTAATGGCATACAACTTCACATTTAAAATTCAATGAATACCAAGCCGAAATTGCTATCAGAAAAAAAAAGAATGAATAAAACGAAAATGAAAATATAGGTCAGTTGATGATAAGTCAACATTGAAAGAGATGATTATCTACAATTGTCTGGTCTACAGAAATGTATGAGGAATGATACGATAGAGGACCAATAGGATGGGCACTTTAGGGAGGCACAAGTTATTGAGTGTTACCATTATGAGATACTTTTAATAATGAGTATTGGAACGTAAGTATTTCGGAAGGATATAATAACGCAGCTCCGAAAGAGTAATGATTTGACTCTAAAATGTTTTGAAATTGTCTTTATAGTATTAGCGGGCACAAAAATGGGTTTACTAAATATTGGTAAACGACATAATTGTATTTACAACATTTCTCCATTGGCGATTTTCAAGTAAAATTATGTCGACTAACAAACATCTTGTAAATGCATTTTTACCATACCAAATGCATTCACCAACACAATAAGCTATATGATCAACAGTAAATATGCGGGAAAAAAAGATTGTAGTAAAACCCAAAGGTTCAAAAACACTAATTTAATTTTAAAATTTGGATTAATGTCATAGCAACACCAAACCTCCCCCACTTCTCTCCAATGCCCTTAGGCCAAATAGGATTTAGGTAATAAATCTTGATTGCGATAAAAATTAAAATAATAAATAATATTAAAACGAAATTTCTAATTCAAGTCATAATAAATTTGTACAGTTGCTTTATTATTTATTGGAAAATAATGGTTAAGAGAATATTTAACAAAGAAATTATACTTTATTTTTAAAGTTACGTTAATTCATAAATATTTCGATTTATAGATATAACTGAGAAGTCATCAGCCTATTTTTTTTTTGTTTAGAGTTTTTTAGAGCATGAAATTTCAGAATACATATGTATATATTTATTTATTCCCACATGTAAATTTAATGTGGAAAAATAAACTTATTATTTACAACCAAACCTAAACCATGTAAATCATAACTTGCCCTGAAAAAAGCGTTACAACGACCGCTTTTAAGAGGCTCACCCAATAAAAAAAAAAAAGTTAAATCTGGGTTAAAAGTTCTGTTTTACAGTAGCAGAAGGAATAAAATTAAAGATTATAGATAAGACAAAATCATGTTAACAGGTTGGGAGAGGAGAGTAAACCTACAAAAATCTCATTGGTTGACAGGTGGGGAAGGCTCGCAGGAAAGGTTTCCACTTGGCCTCGAATCAGCTAAGGCCAGCCATGATAGTGTAAGAACATGTGTCTCCACCGATAGGATACTCGTATCAGAATCCAGGTTGTGATGGAATTTGAAAAGATAATATCAAGGTTAGTGTGCAATCCATCAAGATACGAGGACGTAAAATACTTATCAGTAAATAACGCATATACCTTATTTTGGTGGAAGTTGAAATCTGGAAACTATTTAAAGCTAAATGTCGTTTTGTGGTATAAAACTTTGATTTATGATAGAATAAATTGTTAAAAATAAATATTAATGACATAATCTTTAACTATGAACAACAAACGTTGCCAAATACATGCGACATAGATTTGTTTCTATTTTTATAATTTTTTTTTGGCCTCCTCTCTTCTTTTTGAAAATTGAATTTCGATGAAATTATACTTTTCCAGCTAATTTCTTATGGGTATATATTGAACTAAATTTCAAGGTTGGCAATTATATATTTGAGAATTAACTCTATGGGACGCGCTGTTTTTAAATTATGGAAATACCCATGAAATCACTTTTTCGAAAAATAAGCGAAAATAAAAGATGCTATTTGTTAAAATTTAACAAAGAAGTTCTAGCTTTGGGCCGAATCGGATAAGCCAGTTTCTAAATATATGTAATTCAAAGAAAATGCCTTTAAACATGTGTAAGCGAGTGAATGTAATTTTATAAAATTGATATGGCATCATCCATGTGCTATACAATAAATTTGGTAAACGTACATTAAACTATATGGTACCATGTCTGTTCAATCGCTTACCAGAAGAACAAATAAACAAATCAACCAAAGAAAAAAGGAACTAAAAAATAAATATTTAACTGCGTACTTTCTTACTTCTATTATACCTAATAATTGATTTTGATTCACCAAATGACCATATCTGCCAGTATTTTTTCTTAACTCCACATAATTTATTTATTAGATTACAATTAGAATTAGCAATGTATGTGTATGCTTAGTAATAGATATTATTGGATCCTTATTTTTATCATATTCTGTATCATCTTGTTTTATTCTCATTATTATGTTAATTCATCAATTGTTAATTTGCAGCTTTTTTATTCACTTCAAAATCCTTTCAGTTTTTTTTTATTATTATTTTTTCTTTAATTTAATTTAATTTTTTTAAATAATTATTTTTTTATTTTTATCTTTTACTTCATTTTTATTTTAGTGGTTGTTAATTAAATTATTAGTTGTATCACTTGAGATCAATTCATATTGTACTTATCTAGATTAAAAATTGTATAGCCTCCACAACTCCTTAATAGTCAACTGTAATATTTACATTTCACTTGTGTACATATTTCACTTATGATAGTGACGTAGGAAACAAATAGTTTACTTAATAGGGATCATCTGATAGCTACTATTTTAAAGTTCTCAATGCTACTTTCCAGGTGTTTTGGAGCAGTATTGGGTGAAGAAATTATTTTGTATCAAGTATAAGAAGTTAAGTATGGAATTTGTGTGGAGTATCAAAATAAAAATATACTTAGTACACCTATGGAATGGAAGTTTATTTCAATACAGATCTTTTAGTATCTAATGTTAATACAGTCAACAATAATTATATTTGAGAGATAAAGATGAGCTTGGATTCATGCATAAATAAATCAAAATGGATATTGGGGATATAAAAATCTTAAATCTCTTTTTCGAGAGAGACCTATCATAGTCCAATAGCTGAGCTTTTGGAAATGCATTGCAAGTTGAATAAATTTAATCAGAATCGATTAGTTTTTTTTTCGCTTCAAGCCTTGCCAACGAACAACTATTAAAACATATTTTAGGCCAGATAAAGAAGAAGGTAAGGTGATTCGATAGCATATGTTGGTTTTTATTTCTATCTTTAAATTATGAAACTATTTTTCAAGGTTTGTGATATGTGACAAAAGTGTTCGAGATGCAATAAATGGGTCATTGGCGAACGTGATGAGGACAGTACTAGGACGGGTTGGGGTTTCAACTAATATACACCATGTAGAAAATGGAACCTTGAATACAACCATGAAGAACACCAACAAAGGTAAGGGACAGAAAATTAAAAATCAACTTTGGGCCCAAGAGAAAATTATATACAGTCCCTTCTATTTCATAAAAGATTTTTCGTTAATAATATTATATTATTAAGTTATAATACCTATTATATTTGTACACTGGATATCATGAATAACGACCTTGGATAAAACGACCCACCAATTATGGCGTTAAATGTTTCCGAACCCTAAATTCCTATTTCATATTTAAATAAGGTGAGTAGTGATAGTATATTACAGGGGTGTCTAACATTTCAGTTTATAAGATCTACATTTTATGTTAAAAGTATGTCACGATCGGCTTACATAGGGGTAGTCTAGTACTATGTTTATACACTGTGTTTCAGTATCAGGTGCATTCTAGGTATGGGTAGCTAACTAAAACATATATTAAAAACTGTTTTTTATTTTTTAAATCATTTATTAAGTTTTCGGAATGTAGGGTCATAAAGAAAATAAATTCTCCGGCCCAACTTTTAATAGCAGTATTCCGTATATGCGGTACCTAAAAAATTCGAATTTCCGACACTTTTTCAAGAAAGATTTTTACTAATTAAAAATGAAATTTAATTTTTTAGTCAACTTCAAGTTGTTGTTCTAAGCTTCCAACTCATTACAAAAGACTTATCTACATGGCTGTAATAAGGCCAATCTGGATTTACGGAGTTGAGCTTTAGGGCTCCACTAAACCTTCGAATTCCTCTCATATCCAATCATTCCAATCCAAAATCTTTAGGGCTCCTTACTTTGTCACAAATAAAATCATAAGTAAAGACCTTGATGTTCCATATGTAACTGATCTAACCCGAACCAGATATTACAAACTCCCTAACCACCCAAACCCACTAGTTTCTAACCTTGCTTCCTCTTCTATTCCTGACAATCCTCCGATGCGCCTGAAAAGAAGATGGCCACGAGACCAGCTAATGTAAAATGTCATTAGAGTGATACCAATGGATAGTTTCTCTACACGGCTGTAACACTCCAATTTAACTGAGATTTACTAAATATATTATAATTTACTAAATGTATTATAAGGTATAGTTGTAAATAGCAATAAATAAATTAAAAAAAAGTTGTACTATTTGTTCATAAATATGAAAAAATTGTTACAATAATGCACAGTAAGGCTGATAATTTGATTTCAATATTTTACTTTTTTTAAAATTTATCATGAAATTATTAATATGATATACTTTTTGCTAATCTATCAATAGCTCGCCGAGTACACCTCGTACTGAAATATAGATGTACGGCTTATCTTTCGTAAGTACCTACCTACAAACAACAATAATTATTTAAAGGGCCTAAAAACTCACGTCCAGGAGAATTAAAATAAAATGTATAATTAACAATATTTATTAATTCAAAGTATCTTCAGATAAAGACAGATTTACTATTTACTATGATCGACCAAAATTAGTCAAAGGAATGTTGGCAACCGCTGGTTAATTACACCGATCGGTTATAATGACCGAATATGTCTGGTTCCTAGGAAGTCATTATAAACGACATATAATTGAATGGTACAATTAAGAAATTCAGTGACCAAAATATGATGAGAACTGCGCTTTAGAAGAACTTTATATTGAAAATGCAATGACTGATTGATGATTGTATGGTTAGAAGGACTTAACCCGTTTATGAGTTATTAATCTAGATATTTATAACTACAGGGAATTTCTAAAGGAATAAGCATACTTAAAGGTATTACATATTTTAGTGTTTCAATCGATAACATTATTATGCACCATTATGTTACTCTGAATTTCTATGAAATAAGATTCTCTTGTACTATGTTATTTTCAAAATCTAACACAAATAGAACAAACAAGCTATATAAGTTAACAGCAAAGCATCCAAACAATAAAGATTTAGTTACCCAATAGAGACCAAATCATCCAAATGAATTCAGCACTTACCTGAAAGAAAAAAAATCAGACATAAGTACTAAAAAATTGTATTCCATACAAGTTAGTCAATAGTAATTACAAATTACATAATGTAGGATGAAAACATTTAAACTAAACTTATATAATCATATTTAAACAATCAGATCATTTATATGAATGTAAGCTTAACAAACAAAACAATACTAACAAGAATTTATGGGAATAATATTTCTAGAACGAATAAGTGCTTTACATTATCGCCATAGATGTATTGGTGGCTTATCCAGCGATATGATGTAAAGTAACCTAAAGACACGAATATATATATTACAATACCACTTATTGACATAAATAAATTTTTTGTTATACATATTATTTAAATATAAGCGAATAAATAGAATAACAACGGTAATTGCAATATAATTAATATAAGCAGAATACGTTTTAACAAAGAATAAAATTATAATAAAGAAACTTAGTGACAATTAGTAAGAAGATAAATGTATAAATTACAATTCGAGTTTTTTTGCATCGCGAATATATTTTGATACAGGACTTTGAAAACAAAGCCCTTTTTAATTATAATATGATGCATACGGTCTTAAAACAGGGTTTCTGATATTTATTGTGAATCGAAGCTTGTGGCACTAGATTTTTAGAGCTAATATGTCAGATTTTCGAAAGAGTTTAAAAAAAATATCATGTTGCCATTAAATTATAGTAAGTAACACCTAGTAAAAGGTAAAACATTTTAATATTGTGGTAGTTTTCATTTTTTCAGTTACAATTTTTTACGACTAAAGTTTAAAATAAACTTTCGTAAATGCAGCACGAATAATTAATGAAAAAAATGAATATGAAAGGAATCGTTATATTCAATTGTAAACCATAACTATGTATTTCGTATCCTGCATTGTTTAGTGAGGAAGAACAACGAGTTACCGTCCTTGAATGTTGTAGTATGATTCTTCAACATGCAATTGAATCTGAACTTGGCAAACATTTAGCATATGCTGGTGAAAATGTCTTTACGAAACTATATTACGTAAAAGAAAACACATGAGCTACTGAATGTTATAAATCATTAAGAAGCAAAACAAATGCAAGAAAAATAAATAATAATAATTGAATCTAAATACACAATATACAGACAATCAATTTATTTTTTAGTTTTATAATTTTATAAATTTTGGGATACATATATGTATAT
>NW_027116002.1:1096487-1109395 GCF_000696795.3 Halyomorpha halys | reverse complement strand
ATTTTTAAATTAAAATTCAAAAGTTTATATAAATCTAATAGTGATATAGGGAAATGCTTTGGGTGGGGTTTATGTTGCGAAATGAAAAATCTTCAATATAACTCAAAAATCCGATCTTACAAAAATCTTGGTTGGATCCTTATTGCATATGGGGTCCAATTTGAGTGTAATTATAATTTGTAGCCTTATTACAATGCATTACAGTTGTTTGGTAATCCAGACAATGAAGAATAAGAGATGAAGACTAAAAAACCTATTATTGAAGTGAACCATTAATAACTCAAGTATTTGAAACAATGTATTTGTAGATTTTCGCAATAGTTATTTGGGTATCAGGAAGGATTTTGTTAAAATTGGAGAAACAAAATAAAATCTTCAACTTTGTCGAAAACCTTCACAGTTTTTTTCTTTTATATTTATAACTTTTCATCTGACCCTCACCATGTTAAAACACATTCGCTATCAAGTAGTTAAATGGGAGAATAAAATCTGCAATTCTAAAGATAAGGTTCTAGATATCTTTGCGTCATCCTCTGATCTGCTTATAGCATTAATCAGTCTCCACACACTTCTTTGCCTGCCCTCGAGAACCAGGAAGCGGCGCGGTGCGTGGGATTGAGACAACAGGAAAAAGTGTAGATTACCTTAGCTGTTCAACATCCACTCCCTCCTGTGTCGGCGGGGCCAACCAATCAGCCTCGGCATATCCTTCCCTTTGTTCTACCTCTTCACGATCCTGCCGTCAATGGCACCATGATTAATTCCTTTCCAAAGACCGATTTAGTTAATTTAAAAACTATTAGTTTATATAATTGAAATTAGGTAACTGAGAGAAACAGTTAGTGAAGGATCCATCGAGAATCGACCTCAGAACCATGATTACACCCATCAGTCCTCGAATACCACGGCTGTAACTCCATCGCTGGCCGCACGTAGACAGATCTAGCTATTTCCAAACGATTTCACACTTCTATCACTGAAGTAGCAAACCGTCACATTTTCGGAGGAATCGGCCTGGAACTGAGTGTCCAGCAACGTCGATAATAATAATGAGCCTGGTTCGCAACGCCGACTACATTGAAAATGGGCATAACCTTTGTGACAGTGAGTGAATCAAACAATTTCCCATTTATTGCAACATGAATTCTCGAAACATTGTCGGAAAATACTTTGGACATTAGTTGGATTAAATGATAAGTTAAACAAGAATTGAGATTCAGAAAGAAAAATGCAAATTATGGTGGTCGTTATGAAATGAATAGCATATAGGGCCAGACAGTCAAACCTGATGGTTTTTTAATCTAAGTAAAAGGAGGTGGGATAGTCACAGATGTTGTAAATTGTTATTCTTTCCTTCTGATTTAGAATATCAATAATTCAAGCGGAGCAATGGTCGTCGAGACGTCCTGCAAAAATATCGTGGGCCAATTCCATCTCGAAACACTATTATATGTGGATTTAGAACTTCGAACAAGACGGAGTATCCCAGGACGGGAAGATTGCCAGCAAATATCGCAGTTGTACGATTTGCTTTTGGATGTATAAACAGAAGGTCAATTTTTCGGATTAATCAAAAAGATTTTTACTTGGAGAAACTGTCTATTGTTCAAAAATTACAGCAAAACGATTTTAGAAAAACAGTAGTTTATCATTTGTTTGAAATTACTTTTCCTTTGTTCTGTTTTTGGAACCTTTTTCTTCTACATCCTGAATTTTTCCTCGTTTGAAAATATTTTACCAAATCAAAGACGACTGCAAATATTTTTCCATTTTTGGAAAAAAAACGAAAAATTTGTGAAGAACCGTTCGTATCTTAGAAATTGAATATTGCAAAAAACTCATTTTCGTCTTAAAGTGTAGGAATTTTTAACTGCTAAATAAGGCAATATGAGGAGGATTTCCGTAAGGTGCATAGTTTTGGAATCATTTAGTTAGTTTATGATTGAAAATAAGTGCAAAAATGTCAGTGTTTTTGGTTATTAAATCGGGTGCGTAAGTTTAATGCACCTGCGGATTTGGTTTCTTCTTGGTCCCCACAACGTATCAAAAATATCAGCGTTACGCAACCATTTTCAGTCACCACCAGTTTTTGCTTGAATAATGTGCTTGGAATCTACGTTTTTTATTTAAAAAGTATTCAGGAAATCTATTAATCAATTTAATTTTGACACTAACTTCCTTTTTAATTTTTGAAATGATCTTTTGAGTTAAGTACCTCATTTCAAAAACCTTGACTTTTGCCTGTTTTAAACCTCTTCGGAAAATGATTTTTTGGATTTATCTTACTACAAAATCTAAATTGAGTGGAGATTATTAATAGAACAGTTGAAAACATTTAAAAAATAATTAGAAGCTCAAAGAATATTGGATTTTTTATTTTCATACTATATTACTGGGGAAATAATGGTTATCAATTTTCACCTAATACATAATAATTTATTTCCAAACGTGTATTTTCTGAATAAACTGGTTCAGGGACAGACATAGGACCTTTGGCCTACGCTTCAGCGGGTCGAGGAAAAACTGGACGATTGCGCAGCGCTGTGGAACTGCTCACGTTCAAAAATATAAAAAAGGGTATTGAAACTATTACTACCTACAAGGCATTGAATCCCTGAACTTTGGTGTTGTATTGGTATTGGTTGTACTCAATCTCAAATAGTCTATTACATGAAATTTCAGACAAGAAGATAATGTTTAAATTTTATAATAAAGTTAAACCGGTATTCAATCTCTAGTTATTAACAGGGTGGTGGCATAACTCTACTTTCCACCGAAGCAATTTTTTTTTTAAATGTATTTATTGATATTTACAACTGTATTAAAATATATAAAAGTAAGTTTGGTGTTAGTAACACTATGTCATGATACAGACAGGCGGAGAATCTACCCATTGATAGAACTTCAATAAAGAAAAAGTAAATTCTAGTTTAATAGGAATGCCCATCATTTTAATATAAACAGAAACAGTGATTGGCTAGCAATCTGGATTCTCCTCTGCCATGTTCTTGGTCCGAAGTCCAGCCTTTTTGGCTTCACTTTTCCTTCCAGTTTACCCCATCCGTTATACTATTCCTCCAAGGTATCTACTCTAAGATATTATTAGTTATAAAGATAAGATAATGTCTTCCAATAATACAAACAATTTTAAATTATTTTCCTCAAGTTTCGTCAGGTTAAAAAAATCAAATCACTGCATAATTTAATTCGTCCTTTAAGTTGTGATACCACGTAACTCCAACACAACTTAAAAACTCAAGCACTACTTAAAAAAAAATTAATCCTTCATTCTAGAGACATCTCTAATGAATTTTCGAAGTTAGAAACAAGTAAATAAGTCTCCTAAAAAAGGAAATTAGATGCGATTTGTCTATAGAATAATGCGTTGATTGTTGTATCACTTCTTAAAGTAAACAATCTTATTGTTGATTTTTTTTAGTTATGAGCTATCACATCTTAAACGACAGCTTGTTACCTCATGGCTTGACGAAATATTCTTCAACCCTAAAACAATCCAAAATTTTTCCCAGTACTATTCATAGCCTTCGCTGACCTCTGAGTTATTGGGATTAGTTCAATTAACGGACACTCCATTAATCATAAGGATTGTGACGTCGCCTTGCTGAAGATGAGGAGTTGTAGAGTTTCTAGTTATGACAGTCGCTTCTGACGAGACATCCATCATCCTTCGAAATGGGGAAAGAGGGCGACAGTGAAAATCACATCCTGTACTTAATTACAATCAGACATTCTTAACTTATAGATACTGCGCAAAAAAAGTATGAGCATTAGCAGTGTTATGCAAATACTTCGATTGAGATTTAGTAAAAGTCTAATAAGATGTGTTGTTTATATAAATGACAACGGTATTAGATTGATAACATTGCATAGATTTTTAAAAAAATAATAAAACAAATTGTTTTAAATAAAGAAAGCAAGGGATACTTGATGTTTGAATATTCTCAAAAGGACCTGTTAAAATTCTCGCTACCTATGCTATATAAGGCAAATTCTTAAAATTGCGTGGTAAAGAAAAAGTTCAGACCCCCAGAAGATATTTCTTTGGCAAAAATCAATCAACAAAGTTTCAAACTTCTATCTCCATTAGAAGGGACTGACAGCGAAATTTTGACAGGATTAATCTTTAGTATTATGGTATTGTTTTGATCTGAAAACAACACTACAACAAGATAATAGAAGGAATGAAGCAAAAATTTTAAGTCGAACGAATTTGTTTTGTGAAAATTGTATGATATGTTTTAAGTTTTTTTTTTTAAATATCTTTATTGAAATTTACAACTGAATATTATATAATACATTCAGTAAATGTGTTCTTAGTTAAAATGGAGTGTTTCAGGCGTGTAGAGAAACTACCCATTGGTAGCACTCTAATGACATTTTGACAAGCAGGTCTCGTGGCCATCTTCTTTTCAGGCGCCTCGGAGGATTGTCGGGAACGGAAGAGGATGTAAGGTTAGAAACTAGGGGGTGGTTGTTAGGGAGTCTATAAACTAGTAAATGAAGGAGTGATATATGGTTCGGGCTAGATCGGTTACATAGGGAACATTAAGGTCTTTATGTATGATCTTATGTTGGAAGTTGAAAATCTTTTATAATCATAATTTTAAGATTAGTACTAGATAAATATTTACTATTAAAATTAATACAATAATGAGATGCTATATTTTGTTGTGTATTGCTGGAATAAGAGTCTTTTCAGTCTTTACTCTTTCAGAGTCTATCAAGAAAACTATGATATTAGTAGTATGCCTCCTTCAAAATTATATCAAGGAGCATTGCCTGAAGGCACACACAAAAAATGTTTATTTCAATTTATGTATTTATTTTTCTATTTAGAAAGTATATCTGGTCCGACCAGATGGCAACATCTATCCTTCAGTGCAGAACAACATACAAAAATTGAAATACATGTTTATTATACTGTTAATTATCAGAGCATGCTTTTATATTGCATTGTGCCATGTTCCTGGTAAGCTAACTCATTATTTTGAACAACCTGTATATATATGACAAGTAAAGTAAAATATATTATAATCGTAATTCATTTCCAGAGCAAGTGGAAGAGGACAATTTCCTTAACGTGTATTGTTAGCAGTGTTCTTGTAAAACTGTAAGATACCTTTCTTCATTGGTTTTAGCTACAAGAGAGTTATGTCAAATATAAAGCGTTATAAACAGTTTATTTATTGCATCTACATTAAGAAAATTTCTGAATCCGCCCCAGGGATAAGAATAGTTTAATGAAAACAATTAACATGAAATGATCTAAAAGTTAAGCAAATGGAGTACAGTCTTCTTTTTTTCTTTCTTCTACAAAATCTTGAACCAAGATTACTAAGTTTTTAGTTACCTTCCATTTGATGAGATTATAGTTTTAAATGATGTATCGTTATGACTAAGCATCATAAGGGGGTTCAAAAATTGCAAAAGAAAAAGATATTAATGACATTACGTTGTTTAAAAGAAGATATTGTAAGTAAAGTTTGTGGACATTATTAAATGTCATTTCTCGTAAAAGTGTATCGTAAGTAATTTACAATATGACTTACTCTTTTGAACACATTATTCTCGGTTAAGGGTGATGAACGCCATGCTTGGTGGTTAGATTCTACGCCAATTACAAAAGCAAATAAGAGCTCCATTGTCGCTCTGTATGAAACAAACAGGAAAGCAAAATCTTTTTAGTTACAGCATTGAGCCTAGAGATAGATATGATTTGCGAGGCTATATATAGAGAGGCGGCTGAGTCACGGGTCGTAGAGAAAAGGTCGATCAGATCATGGAGGCCGGAGCCAGTGATAGCCAACACAATGGCTGCAAAGGATACGCTTCGTAGCCCACGCTCTTGTCTTCTTTTATTTCATAACGTAGCCTTTACGAGTTTTCTTCATGCAATTGCCTTTCTATGAAGTGCCGCGTTTTTACCGGTGACTCTTGAACTATCAAGTCGGAGTAGAAGTCTCTTTGTGATTCGGAAAGGCAACGGCCACAAAGATAACAAAAAAAAGAACTATAAATATTTTTGTGCATTAATCGTTAGTCTAGTGGCAAAAAACTGTTTTGCAGATCTCGCATCACACAACTTTCGCGTAACACCCTAGAAGGTGAAAAATTCCAACAATAAATATTCACTTGTGTTGTAATAATAATTTTAATAGTTTCTGGAAGTGCGAATAACGAATATAAACATTATCCCTACCAAGAATACAACAGGTTTAACAAAATGTAACAAAGCCGTATACCTAATGGTTGCGATTGAGGGAAATCGGACACGCTAGGGCTGTCTCCGATTTTCCAGTCTAAATTGCTGTCTCTATTTCTCCATTTTTCTCCTTTAGATAATTATCAAATTCTTACACAGTTAATATTTATTCATTTTTATTAGAATTAACCATGTAAAATGGTTAATTCTTTCATAAAAAATAAAATTGAAGGTACTTTAGAAGAAGGTTTTTGAAAATTATGCATTTAATCCATGTTAAACTATTTCAATGATGATAAAACCTATTTAATATTTAAAATAATAAAAGTTTAAAATAGTAAAATAGTTAAAAATTTAATGAATAAGAAAAAGGCAATCCCAGCCCCACTAAGACCCCCAGGGAGCGACGGTCCTATATCACTTTTGAAATATTTGTTTAAGCTAGTTTAGTTAAAATCAGTAATGCTATTTTTTAGAAAATCCTTAGAAATGGCACTCCCGGCTAGTTAATTTTATCGAAAAAGTTGCTGTAACATCCCAAGCACTCATCTTAAAGAAGACTTTTTCTTGTTCAGCTGGACACAACTCAGCCACACATGCGGACTGTTTTTGGAGAGCTATTTATTTGGATTCAGAGGACCAGTATTACCGTCGAAAACTTTAATTCGAAATTTTACACAATTGCAGTACTTTCCCTTACTATATTTTCCATATATGGATGTGCGAAAGTAAAAATGAATAAAACGAATGCAATATTTCAATATATGAATTACTATTCATGATTCAGAGGGTATGTTTAATAACAATACATTAACATATACGCAGTGATAGCCACAAAGCTCACAATAATCTTTACCATATCATAGTTGTGTTCTGTAGTCCATCGCACGACTTTCATATACCAGTACCTTCAAGTTGATGTTAATAATCTATCGTTTCAAAACAGCCACTTCTTTTTTTACGTATGTTGCTAGCCCTTCAATATTTTTCCACGCTATATTTCCATTTATAGGTTAATTAAAGAACTACTGCCACCATGTTTTCTTGTATCCATAATTGTTATGACAGTAGTTAAAAAGCTATGAACAATCCCATAAAAGCTATAGAATCAGGAAAACGTAAATTTTCTCCTTTAGTTAACAATTAATTTCTTTCATCGTTAATATCTGAGCATTTTTTATTACTCTAACAATGAAAGATTGTTAATTACTTCAAATAAACTTCAATAATTTTTTTTTTTACTTTAAAGGAAGTATTTTTGAGAATTCGGAGTTTAAGCCATACCAGACTATTGTAGACTACTCAGACTTAATTGTACTCAGATGAATGGTTTAATAAAAATAGTTAAAACACATTTTCGAGAAAATTGTTATTGATTACTTCCTAGAAAGTTTATTTGTTATTTATTTGGATAATAAGATGAAATTACTTCCTATAAAAGATTTCATAAAATTCATATTTATTTCACCTCAAACCGATTAGTGATGTTTATTTCGATCTTCAGGTGGTCTGATCCCTCATTATTAGCTCTATCCATTTATTAATATAAATGTAGTCATAAAAGTTAATAACTTATATGATTTAATAATTTATTTTTAAAATCTAAAATAAGGTATCACTGAAATAAAGATGATTTAATGAAATATTCTATTTGAAGTAATTAATAATAAGCAATCTTATCTCATAGACACATGGAATAAATGTCTGACTGATGCACATTAATCTAAAATATTGCAGATTGTAAAGTATAACAAAAAACATTTTTAAAAAATGGACAATAATAGTTTTTTGTAAATAGTGAACGGGCGCATAAGGAAACACGTGTTTTAAGGTTCTCCCTAAAATGCATGTTTCCTTTTCCTAAATTTAGATTTAAAATTTTTCACAATTGCAATACTTTCTAATAGGTAAATGAAAGTTGAAAATATTTTTAAACATCTCCAACGTTGTCTCCGAGAGAATGGCCTAAGGACCAAAACGTTGGAGATTTTTTATACTAAATCCCGGTTAAAGAGAAGTGTTTTATCGAACAAGAAGACCAAGGAAACCCAAAATCAGATAGCTTGATTGAATATATGTTATTCATTATTATAATGAATATCATATTATAATGAAATAAATAATGCGAGAAACTTACTCAATAAAGCTGATGGAATTGCTGCTGCATAAGATAAACAATAATGACAAAGACTTTTGGAGGAGGCCCTGATTAACTATAGAATGTTGTTCGCTATAAGTAAATTTGTTTATATTATATTATTTTTTTATATTATATTTTTTATTAATAAAGACGGCTGCTCTTTGAACGCCGTTATTAAATGTTTTCAAGGAAAGTTTAAGGGAACTCCTATCATGAGATATTAGGGGTAGGACGGAGAAGTCAGATTCCCTCTGCTTGTTTTGGCGACTAACTAAAAAACAAGTTTTGTTCAAATACTTTTTTTGAGGATATAAAAAGGAAAAATGTATAAGCGAAATATATTTTTAAAGCCTAAAGAGCTTAATGCAAGTGATTTAAACACTAATGATATTAGTTGGTAAAACAATAATCGTATTCACGGTATTTTAAAATAATAATTTATTAATACACGACTTTGTAACAAAAGTTCGAACAAACATTATGTATTTAAGACAAAGCATACAACTATCAAAATTTTATTAAAGTAATATATTTATTTTATTCGTGTGACATTAATGTGAAACTTTTAAATGTACTTAATTGATGTCTTATTCACAAAGAAGCCATCACCAACAAAGGAATAAAAAGTTATGATAACACTTATCCTACACTATAATAAGACAAAATTTATTTTATTGATATTTATTTATGAGCATGAAGAGCTGTCATTCACCTCCAGTATTTACTTTATTTTCACTGTAATTCAAAAAGAACTATAATCTTGAGTTGACAAGAAAGCAATTTGCAAATGATTAAGTTGCAGATGAACTGAAATGATAACCGCCAGTTTAAACGGGTTTCGTATTGACCATTAACCCCCAAACCTGAAATCAGATTTTATATGAAACAATAAAATTTTATGAATTTATTTTTATATTCCAGTCCTATTTATAACTGAGAGTTATTGGCGACATTAAAATGAGTGTATTTTCACGGGGCATTGGACCAGATTTTAAAAAAATGTCTTCTCGTAAAGCTGAGAAATTAGGAACACGTATTAATTTAAAAATGGATAATTAACCTTATTATTTCCTAGCACTTGGAAGTGCTAATAAATTACAATTTATTAAAATGCTCCACACACCATTTTTATTATTACAAAACCATGAACATGGATAAAATATCCAACATTTGGTTATAATGTAAAAACTGTTAATGAGACCACCAGTCACTACCAGTTTTTTTTTTAAACATAAATACCTTTTTTGATTTTCACATCCTTGAGAAGTGAAGAAGTAATTAGTGAATAAAATATTAATTAATTAGCACAGTCTTCCAAAAAAAAAAAAATCTACCTCATTTTGGGCAAGCTTTTGAATCCCTAAAATTAAGTTCTTAAAACATAATGTCCAATTTAATATTTCAAATGATAAAGGCATCATTCTAGAGACACCTATCCATAAGCATCATTCTAGAGAAACCTATCCATAAGCATTATTCTTTAGGCACATATCCATAAGCATCATTCTAGAGGCACCTATCCATAAGCATCATTCTAGAGAAACTTATCCATAAGCATCGTATTTTAGAAAATTTATTCTTCAATATTCATACTTTTTTTTTTTTTGTGTATTCAAGAATTCTTCCCACATTTTTCCAAGTATATAAAAAAGTAAGTTACCAACTGTACTAAGAGAGAACAAAGTAAAAAACAAATCAACATCATGACTCTCTTTAGTGGGGAAAATATCAGATGTTTACCGAAGAGAATGAAAACAAATATTTTCCTTAGAATACTATAGTAGAATTCAACAATTGAAAACAATTTCCTGGACTGTGTAGGTGACAAATAAAATTGAATCCTATTTTGTACATCATGAATAAAAATAAATAAAACTGATAATTTTCACAAAAGTAAATAAGAAAAAATATACAGTTGCTTAGTTGTTTAGTTTAATTATTTCTTCTTTAGACCATAAATTGTATAAAGTAACCAAAAGGCATATTACAATTAATATTTGTAAGCAATAATATTTAAGCCAGCATTCATAAAACAAAATAAGTCTTACCAGTGATATTTACGTTTTAATTTACATTACTATAATTAAAGCACTGACGGAACATCAGATGTATCCATATAATCTCAAAGGATCTCCAAAACTTCGTTTAATTAGAAATCATTTAGAAATTTTAAAGGTTCGGGAGGATAGTGAAGCACGTTTGAGCAATCTATTGCTGTTTTTACTCAAAAAGAAAAACTTAAATAGAACATAATAAAAGATGACTGTCAACGGACCCTTATGGGGTACTAAATAAAAAAAAAAAATAAAAAGTTGAATTAACAGTGTTTTTTTATAATACCAGGAGCTAAAATACTCTCACTTTTGAAACAAATTAGTCCATGAATAAAATACAAAAGAAATGGATCTTAAAATTATCTATCGAATATGTAATGAAAAACTTACAAATATATCTTTAACATTTATACAAATATATAAAGCACAAGAGTTTGTTAGTTTGAATGCGCTAATTTTTAGCCCTACGCTTCCGATTTGATAATATCTTTTTAAGGATTAAGGGAGCTTTTAGGGTTTGGAGCATCACGATACGGCACATAGTCAGGTAGGCAAAGGATTACCTGTTCAGCCGAAACTACGCGTTAGTGCAGTTGTCATAACCTGACACAAACTTTTTAATAATGGTTGTTTTTAATAATAGTGCGAAAAAACAAAATTTTTTTCGTTGAATGTTTATAACATAATAGTGCCATGAGTTACCAGTTCATTCTTCTTTTCATCATAAAATCACTAAAGATCATTATTTTAAATGATAGCAGAAGACACCCATTTACTATTCCTTTGACCTGAAGCCCTCTTTTTTACTTTTAACAGCCTGTTCACGGAAAATCGACGCGTCTAGTTTAGTAGACTACGAGATAATATTCTTAACAATTTTCAAGCCTTTTAAGGTAAGGAAAAAAATGCTCTAAAGCACTACACTCATTATGCAGGATACATTTCATCCCAGTTTAACATTCTGATTCACATTTCATCGTCAAAGTTGCTTTTTTTACTGACTGTTCTCGCTGTTCATCACATACATTTTATTTTCTTTTTCCATAGATTTTAACATGAGACCCATGGGCCTGTTTACGACAATGAAAGTTAGAAATCAACAAATATATTTCAGATACAATTCTTAATTCTTAAATTTAGCACATATATATAAAAAAAAAAAGTAATTTTCTTTTTAAGGTATTAACCGGTAGTGCCTGACCGAGCAGACCTTGAGCTGTTTGACCAAGACTGGATACAGGAATAGATAAACAAGTTCTCTAAGGCCACGATCGAATCATTTCCAAGAGCATTGGGTGCAAAGGAAGGGTAAAACACTTAAACATATTAAACTATAAGAAAATATATTTGTTTAACAAACATAATTTGTATAAATGATGGAGTAAAATAACAATTCACTTAACGCGCGCATAACGACGAATTCTATTGATCTTCCTTATGGACGGCAATTCAGAAGAACATCTGATCGTAAAGGCAGGGGTTGGAAGAATAGTGAATTGCGGACCAGATGCGAGTTTTTTGGTAACCTGTCAAGACAGAAGTGTTCGCGTTGTAGTTAGGTTTCACTACCCAATTTCCACAATGAAGCCTAATTCTTTTAGTTCATTAATACACGTGTATTAATTTTTTTTACCCATAGTTTACTCACTAATAATTTTTTATTCATAATGTGGACGACTATAAGTAATTTTTAGGTACTTAAAAGGTACAATTGAGTAAGTAAGGGAAATTGTAGCAAGTAGAAACTAAAATAGCAATTGTATGTACCAGTTGTCCATGCACAACCGAAGATTCG
Organism: Halyomorpha halys; assembly: GCF_000696795.3. NCBI lineage: Eukaryota > Metazoa > Arthropoda > Insecta > Hemiptera > Pentatomidae > Halyomorpha > Halyomorpha halys. The sequence continues at coordinate 1,097,183 of NW_027116002.1, read as the reverse complement.
TTAAGTATTTTCTATGAGGACGATCAGGTTAATAAACATACGTTGTGTAAGGATGCTCAATATTATTTCTGGTTGATCCGATTAATTTCAATTTTGCCTTTGTAACATTAACTATATAAATTTGTAAGTTTAGTAATTCCATATGAAAGTTAGAGTAGAATCATTCTTAATACCTATTTAAGAAAGAACATCATACTTGTTTCCATACTATAAAAAAAATTAAAAAAGTCCATCCAACTTAACACGTAAATGATAACAATAAATTGTAACAATCTGTTCACAAGTACTAAAAACGTTACAAATAACTCCCACTCTCATCGTTTCCAATTAGGAGACAAGTAGCATTCCAGTGAACAAAGATTTCAATAAAGTAGAATAGAAAAGAACATAAAATAAGGATTGTGTTCCATAAAAAGAGTGATTGATGTTATATAATTCCTGATAATATTACTTTCTTACAATGAAATGAAAAATTTAGAGCATGAAACGGTCCTTATTCTGAATAATGAAATAATTATTAACAGTAAATTATCGAAGTATCAGCACTTCACTGGTAACTTAACGAATACAATGGTTCTTGAACAAGTATCGAAAATTACATCGATGATTGCACTGCTAAGGCTCACTGATCTAACTTTCCTTTCTCACTGGGAAAGGTAAGGTAGAGAACCTTTGTAGTCATGCATGATAAAAAAA
>NW_027116002.1:1082764-1096437 GCF_000696795.3 Halyomorpha halys | reverse complement strand
GTTGGTAAGATATTAAAAAAAATAAATAGAATAGAATATTCCCATTCGAATATATAATTTAGACTTTAAGGAACAAAGATGGATCCATCAAGCCAAATCCATGTAACAGGCAACGTGTGGGTTGGGATCTGGATGGTTCTACATAAAGTTTAATCAACGTCATACAATAATTTCACATAAGCATACACATGCACAAACGTGAATTTTGAAAAAGGTTAGACCGATCTGGGCCGTGTTTGATAATGAAGCCTAATACTTTTAGTTGATTAATACACGTGTATTAATTTTTTTTACCCATATTTTACTCACTAATAATTTTTTATTCATAATGTGGACGACTATAAGTAATTTTTAAGTACTTAAAAGGAACAATTGAGTAAATAAGGGAAATTGTAGCAAGTAGAAACTAAAATAGCAATTGTATGTACCCGTTGTCTATTATGAAATAGGACTCTGGTCCAAGTTAGGAGTAGTGTAAAATGGGTAGTTGTATAAATTTTATCAAATTTCATTTACTACTTTCGTTCATTTATGCCAAAGATATTGTCCTTCCTACACTTATATTTCGATTAAAGAATACTTCAACAGAAGCCTTAAGTCGGAAGAACTCATCTGAAAATGTGATTTCCTGTACTAGCTTGTATGAAAGCAACATTGACGTTTATTGTTTATTAAAATATGGAATTCTTCATTAACGATTTTTTTAAATTAAAAATCCTGGCCTAATAAATTTTATTCCACTGTAGAAGAAAAAACTTATAGTACTACTATGTATTTTAGATTTATTATTTATATAAATTATAATTTTAAAAACCAATTGTTCAACTAGATATAGTATACTGAGTATATTTACCAAAAAGTATTTCTTTCTCCAATTATTTATCAAATAGAAATAAAATCTACAAAAAAAGATGATTTCTTGGAAACATTCAGAAAAAAAGAATTGGAGAAATGAAACAAAGCAAAAAGAGAAAATTAGAAATTTTAGGAAGCTATACTGACCTAACTAGGGACTCTATTTTCCCAAAAACGAAAACCACTGTAAAATGGCACAAACTAAATAACCAAAAGAATTACTAATTGTATTTATTATTATTAAGAAAATAGTAGAAATATAATTTTTGAAATTTCTGTAAATCAATTAAATTTTAAGATCTTTTCGTATAACTTGAGGACTTCTTTTATTCGTTTAACATAAAGCCTTTGGTGAAGAAAACTTTAACCCATGAGATACGTTACATCCATGTATTAATAATATGTAAACTTAAAACAAATAACGTCTATGCAATAACACTATTTTTGTTAACACGTAAAAACAAAATACCAAGATGGCTTTTATAAACAGGTTCTCGCAACATAATAGCTCGTCTTTCCTGAATTAAATTTCTGATTATGATTCAAAAACAGAGGTAATTATGGGATTTCTTTGCCGTGAAAGCTGTTCACATCGCGGAACATGACGGTTAAGTGCTTTTCGAAATTGCTGACCTGTCAAGATTAACAAAGCTGAGCCCTTTTCTCTGCCTATACAAAGGAAATCACACGAAAAAGAAATCAAAATCAAATGTTTCTCCCTTGATGTCAGGGTTTCAGAAAGAGGGATTAGTTGAAACAAAAAACATTTCAAAACTCCAAGCTTCTCATTGATCGAAATACAACTGTTTCTTTTCTAAAAGGTTCCCATCCGTTTGAATATCTAAAACAGTTTCTTCAGGATTATTGATAATATTTTAGAAAAAAATACACGAGAGGAAAATATGGTGTCTGGAGATTCTAACTTCCTTTGTTTTCCACAATGATCTCTCTATAAATAAAATAAGGATTATTGCAAACCTAAATAATGCCTGTGTTTTCATAATTGAAGGTCTGAAGTTATAAATTCTTTTTACTTTGCTACAGAGAACTTTTCAAGCATTATTCTATTCATGTCAGAGGTTTTTGTTAGAAAGATAAGATTTTTTTGTTAGTTTTTTTAAAGAGTTTCAAATTTCTTCTTTAACATTCTATTTGATGGATTCATTATTTTCCATAGACTTTAATATATTTTTTTTTTTTGTTTTAGTCCTTAAATGGTTGGAGACTTAAATTCCTTCTTAATATATTTCTATTTACAGTTTATTTAGTACTCATCTCCCTAAATTTTGTATATTTTAACATACAATGATTAATTTCTATTAATTTTTACTTTTTATATAATCAGATCCCAAACTTTTTTAATAAGAATTCATCTAATATTAAGTTTTCACAACAAGAGTGAAAACAATCATCGAACTAGTGGAAGAATACGCGGTACGGTTTTTCTTTTCCAAAATCTTCAGTTAAATGACAGTTTTTAAGAGGCCTATTGATTTATCTCCCGGATCTTGGCCCTTGCACACAGTTGTTGGAAAATCAGGTGCTAGCGACTGTTTTATTTGATTATTACTTATTTTTATTTCATTATTCGTACAGTAAACATTCAGTTATTATTATTTGAGGCGTAGCTTCAAAACCAGCCAAAAAAAAAATTTTTGTTTGTTAAGTTTTGGTGTTAGTTCATGGCGAGATAAATTTTTTGTTTTACCTCCTGATAATATAGCACCGAAATATCCAATAAACAGAAAGGGAATTAGTAATATGAATGAAAATGGACTTGGTCTCATTTCTAATAATACTACAATTAAAAACTCCAGCCTACAATATTTCTTCAATCAAATCATTCTTTTTGGTTTTTTAAGTTCTTGTTGATTTCTACCAAGAAGTGTCAAAGTTATTTATCTTCATTTTCGGGATAAAATTATTTAATTTTTTTTTTCACAATTTTTTGAAATTAAATGCAGTATGTCTGATAATAAAATAATCTTTAGTGGAATATATCAATCCAAAAAGCTATCACTAAAAACAAAAACAAAAGAAAAAACCTAATATAATTATTTTAATTCAATTTTTATTTTAAAAAAAAAATGTAAATTAGAGAAGTTGCTAGGTAGATTTTTTTTCAATATTTTTAATTATGTTATGTATATTAAAATTGTACATAATGAAGGGAATAAAAATAGCAATTATGGTAAGCATATGGAACAGAGGACACACGTGGTATATCAGCAGGACACTGAAATTACGGTGAAGGTGTATTCGGAATCCGGAACTACAGCTCGTTAGCTAAGGACAATAGAGCTGCTTATTAAGTGCGCGCAGTTGTTTCAGTAAAGATCTTGCGGAAATGATCTTAAAGGACAATACACTTATCAATTTATTTAGAATCCTTATCGAGAAGAGTTATAGATAATAGTTGATAAATACGTGTTTTAAACTTTAGTTCCGAGAACAGGGCTACTCTTTACACTCTGTGTCCAGAGCCCAACAATCCTTTAAGGTTAGGGACCTGTGACAATAATTAAAAACGAATCATGAATGAATTGAAAAGTACGATTGCTTTAAGAATGATTTGGAAGATTATTACTTATGCCGTCTGGAAGAGATATATTTAAATAAATAGATTTTGAAGAAATAATTCATGATATTACTAATCAAGAATCAGGAAAAATAGCTCGTAAATTTTTTAATTTATTTTAATTTTTGTAACTTTAAAATATTAAATATAAATAAAGTAATGATTATAACTTACGTGTTGTTTTTAGATCAGTAAATAATTTTGAGGGTTCACCATCTCTACTAATCTATAGGGCCTCATATAAGGCTTTCGTAAGCTTAAAGACGATTCTGCACGAGAATACTAATTTCAATATTTATTTTTCTTATAATTGTATTATCTATATCAAGAGATTATTAGAATCTTAGTACAAAAAATAATTTATTATCAATGTGATAAATTGTATAACATATATAACTGTATACTGTATACTTACGTCATTAGTTTTAGAAGCCAATGTCTACATCCATACCAATCCACATCCATACCAAAATTACAGTTAAAAAAATATTAAAATACCCATACAAGCGATTTTCATCTTTTGTTTTTTTTTTCCAAAGTTGAAAATAACTAAGTGGGATGCTAATTTTACAAATATTGTTTAATATGTAAACAAACAATCATTTTAGAAATTGTTTCCTGATTTTAATTATTTAAAATAACATGATTAGACTCTAATTAGAATATCTTTAGGGTCGAAATTTAATTCTACTTGTCACCAAGTAACCACAGTCTGCAGTATCTCTGGAACAGAGGTTAAATAAGATTTCTATCAAAAATAAAAATAAAAGATTTACTATTAATAATTTTGTTTTTCAATTTCAATTATTTTCATTATTGTTGACATTATTTTAATGACGGGTTCGAATAAAACCCCTGGTTAAACCAATAAACCCTGGTCGTGGATATATCCCTGATATGTCTACTAAGCAGAATAAAAGTTGGTGACCTACATCGTTACACCCATGTTAGATGACCTTGATTGGTATAGCTTTTAGTAGAAGTCCTCTTTTCCTCCTTAAAATTTCTATTAGTCAGATAAGTTTAGTAAAGACTGGACCAAGTATATGGTATGACTGAGTGTGCCAAATCACCTGATGAATGAAGGGCTCTTTTATTTATTTATTTATTTTGTTAATTTTTTCTCGAAATCTCATGGAATAAAAAATAACCGATAATATTACCGCATAAGTAACAACAGATGTACCTAGATAATTAATAGTGTATTTTCATCTTCGTATTGATTCATTAATCTACTTGCGGCATATTTTATACAAAATAACTTTTCCCATGACTCATAAAATAAAATTAATCAACATGAGATATGACAGGTCCAAAAATGGTGTGTTTTGAGTTACATATATCAATGAGTCATATCTCAATTTTTTAATAGATTACATTAAAACAAATCCAAACATTACCACAAAAAATAATATATGAATAATGAAAAGAAAGTATCGATGTTATGCTTAGCAAATCATTATCATCAGTGGAATACAGCTTTTCAAATTTGTCTACTGATGATTGGCATTACAAAAATAGGTTTATATAAATATAATTTTTAATTTGGAGTTAATCAAATTAGTATAAAACATTAAGTGTCACTCTACGATATGCTAAACCTTAAAGCTCTCAGAATAGATTTTTTTCATTGTTTTCGTCATAAATTTTGCACGACCTATATATTATATTCAGAATTTCGGATTATCTACTTATGTATTTATCGATAGATTCTTAATTATTGAAACGCTTATACAATTATAGATATTTTAAGAAAATAAAATACGATTAAAAACATTTAACATTATGATAAAAAGATGTATTTTAAATTCAAATAAAATTTCTTGTGACAACGAAATATTAACAGATATGACATTGTAGTTAATGGCCGAAGGAACAAATTAATCTACATCTAGCTCACAAATTATGGGTATTGAAATCCGTAAATTCACGACTCATACTGTGTCGCTGATTCCAAAATCCGTAGCAAATGTCAATATGACGATTGGAAAATATGCCACTAACCTTTGACAACTCTTTTGATGAACAGCAATATCCTCCTGGCTTGTAGCACTGAATTTATAATCATCACTTCACTAAATATCACAATATCTAGTAGATAGCACTGTCCTACCTGAGAGACTTTAACGCTGATACTAGCACGAAGAGGTGACTACAACGGTGGTATAGAACGGTGGAGGCCTGGCGGCCGGGAACATGTTGGACTGACTCCGGCTAGGCTCTGACTGAGCCCTGACCGTTACCTTGCGGACCGCTAGCCGTCACCTACATCCCCGAGTGGGGGCTGTCTCCAAGTCCTCTGTCTATGCTTATCTCGATGGGAGTCTCCTATCGGATTGGATGTGGCCTGGATCATGAATCAGGAAAGAAAATCATAACATAAACAGAAAAAAACAAAGAGGACATGCTGGTGGGTAATAGGATTTCAAGCGTGAAACAAAGCGTCCATCAACATGTAGTGCCCTAGTTTTTTTTTATAAAATGGTACCTTCCTAATAATTAAACGAAATAAAGTAATAACATTTTAATTAACAGCAATGAGTACGGATCAATTCTAGATATATTTCCACAGATTATACAATCGTTTTTTTTTAATGCACGAATAGAATTTATTGGTAAAGCTCAATAAGAAGCATAAATGTTTTCAGCCTTTTACAACTGCTACTTTAAAGAGACAATTTCGATGAAATTTATAATTTCTAGATTTAGGTCATTTCCACTGAAATGGGCAATTATGATTTAGACTCTTCAGAATTGTTAAATTTTTCCAATCTAGCTAAAATAAATTGGCTTTTAAATACCTTAATTGAAATTAAATGCCCATCCAAACAATAAATATTTTATTTGTAAACATAATGAAGAGGATTATGTCATTTTTTTAAAAATGTTTTTCAAAAAGTTGTAGTAGAAATGGAAACTTTGCGAAATGAAAATTTGAACACTCTCAATAAGGCTAGGAAGTGAAAGTAGTTTCTTTGGTTATTCACATCCAAGCCAATGATTAAACTCGCCGAACGCTATAGATTGAATGAAGCAAGAGGATTATTAGTGTTATAAAAAGTTGAGAAGTACATAAGTATAATGTCAAACATATAGATATAAAAATATCTATAATAAAAAAAGTATTAATTTTCCATGAAAAGAAAACAAATCACTTTTAGATACAAATTGGTACTAAAATTGTAAAAGTAGAGCGGTCAAGGTCGCTTAGGACTATTGATTCATTTCCATTAAGATTTTATTAATATTTCTCATAATAAACAATCATTTATTTTTTATAAATATCCCATAATTTTTTTTCAAAGTTTCTCCTACTTGATTTGCGATAAGTATGTTACAATCTCTTTATATTGATTAAATAATTTTAAATTTGTGTTTAACACCTATTTTTTTTTTTGTTAATATTTATTTATTGCTATTTACAACTGTACATTATAATACATTTAGTAAATCTGATCTTAGTACAGCAATCTTATTTTATGAATTTGTATTCAGTTGACAAAATACTAAGCTAGATGTTAATTAAAATGAGATTATTTCTTAGTATTGTCCCATTCATTATTTCATACACCTTTTCTAAGCTTTGGGTATTATATCTATTTATTTCATGTTCAAAATTTCTATACAATTTCTCAGTCCAAGATTTCAACTGTGAAGAAAACAATACACTTAATAATGGAGTTTGTTCTGTATATACTTTTATTTTCACCGGCTCAAATAATAATAAACATTACCGCTTCTAAAGAAAATAAGCAATAAACTAAAATCCATATTCTAAAGATTCAATTATTGGAGGTTATTTATAAAGTTTGTTTGTTTTTGTTTTACTCATTTAAAATGATTCTGAAATTTATCTCCAAAGTTACATTCAACTTTTTTTTTTAATTAATGAAATTGTCCAAATAAACAATCATGAAAAAATATGCAAAACAAAATTTGGCTCATTGCACCTAAATAACCTAATTCGTAAAAATATTTGATCTACTTTTTAGAAATTCTATGCAAAAAAAAACTGTAATCGCATAATAAACTAGGTTAAGGTCATCAGTCATAAATGTAAAACCGGGAACTCTGAACAAGTTTTACTGGCTTAGATTAAAAATTACTTTCTTAAACTGTTGTATATAAATTTATTTGAATTATGATTCATTCACTATCTCTTGAATTCAGTATATTTATCTCTCAGTATACTCATTCTCTTTGTAATGTTCTATAATTCCCAACTAGTAGCTCTAATGTTGTCAAAACCAATCTGAAGGATGACAATTTTCACTACCAAAAACCAATTCCAAGGTCTTCCACTTTCCTTCTAAATTTTGGAAGAACCAATACTTCACTGCTTAATTTAGAAAATTGAGAAATATGGTACCAGATTACTAAAATAAGTAATATTATGGTAAGGGAATAAATAGTTCTGAATTACAGTGCAGAATATGGTGAGTTTCAAGAAATCAAAATACCTACCAATTCTAATTGAATATTTCAACCATTATTTTAAAAAACATATGCAATATACTGAAAAAATTGACAATTATTGCACACAAACTTTTTTTTTTACTAAAATTTACGCTGTATTAAACAAAAATCACAACTATAAAATGTTATGTTAATTATAAAACATGGTAGAATAATTAAACAGAATCTACTCATAGATAGAACTCCAATAACATTTCTAGATTAGATTAGGTCTTTTCAAAAATTTGCCCCTAACAGTTCAAAAAGCGGACGATGAATAATCTAGCTGTATTTAGGATTTCAGTGTTATTTTCACCATAGATAATTTCCAAAGGTTAGGAAAATATGTGGATCGTAGTAAAGTGTTACTGATGTACGTGAGGAATAGAACAGTTTTCCAAGAAAGAATTTTTAGGATATGGGATGTAATTAAGAACATTGCGTGACCGTAATTTTAAAATAATCGAAGATCTATCTAAAGGAAATATGGTATAGGTGAAAAGGTATATCGAGTGCGATATTTAATTCTGCTTCAATAAATTCAATGTGAATTGGATTAGAGATATCATAATGTGCTAACAATTTTAAGTAACTCATAACTGCTATAAAATCACAATCTAAAATAACGCTATGTGAAATGTAAGAAACCAATGTTGAAACCATTGAACCAGATACAGCAGGATAAAACCACAGACCTATAGCAGATGGTCTACTATTGAAACTCAGTGGGGCACCACAAGGTCATAAAGCAGACTTTCATAGAAGACAATCGAACTATATACTGTAAAATTAAAATACATAACTAAATATCTAGGGATGGCCAGAAAAGTAATTGCAGGTTGTTAAGTGTTAAACACCATAAGGTAATTTATAATGAAAATCTTTCCAAGCAAAGCAGTTTTCATGGTATTTGTCAATATAAATTCACAACGTTGTTCCTGGTTTTTGGAAAAAAAATATTGGTGTTTGAATATATCGAACATAATGCGATTTATTAAGGTTCAATTTGAAGCTTGCCAAAGGTGTTGGAACAAAAATATTGGTGTTTGAAAATATCGAACATAAAGAGATTTATTAAAGCTCAATTTGAAGCTTGCCAAAGGTGTTGGAACAAAAATATTGGTGTTTGAAAATATCGAACGTAAAGAGATTTATTAAAGCTCAATTTGAAGCTTGCCAAAGGTGTTGGAACAAAAATATTGGTGTTTGAAAATATCGAACGTAAAGAGATTTATTAAAGCTCAATTTGAAGCTTGCCAAAGGTGTTGGAACAAAAATATTGGTGTTTGAAAATATCGAACGTAAAGAGATTTATTAAGGCTCAATTTGAAGCTTAATTTTAAGCTTGAACAAAAATATTGATTTTGGAAAAACTGGTTGATAGGGCTCAAATTGAAGCTCGTGTAGTGCATATATAGTATTTAATAATATTTTAGCTCATTAATAACCAATGAGGTTTCAATAAACCTGAAAAAAAAAATACACCTAATAGTTTGAATAATCTACCGTACAAGGCCTACGGAACCTAAGTGAGTGGTAAAGTGTTTACCATCATATTTTTTTTTAACGGGGATTACCATTATCTAAATTATCATTAATATAATATATTATGTTGTTTATTATTACTTTAAGCCATTATTTACTTTTATTATTTCTGTGGAGAAGATTAAAATTAGTCTTGATTTGATTGATGTAGCGTCAAGGGAATAGAACATTTAAATATTGAATGTTGGACTACTGTGACGTACTGCTGCACAGAATCTAAGATATTTGGTTCATCGAGGTCTCAAAAACTGTGACTGGCCTGATGAAAATGGTGTTCCTCGGCGGTCTGTTTTATAGTAGCTTAATTAATAAATAGTAATATCATGCATATGGTTTAAAACAGTATTATTTAATCTTTAATATTTTCCCTTCTCCTATTAAATCCATTTACTGACGCCATTGGCTAAACGTTGAGGACCATAATCTCCTGAGTATTCTTTTTAGTTTTGTGATGACATAATATGGTATTAATAATAACGGTTCCATTACAATACTAACTATTATAATTATAGTGTCCAATCTTTAGCAAGTTATTACATTTAAATAAAGAAGAACCAAATATTAAATAAGAAATTCATCTTCATAAATTTATAAAGCCACTGTTAAGTTATCCAGGAGGAATAAATCTCTGAAAACACGTTTACTTACAAACTGGAAACGAAGTAAGCAACCATGTCATGCTTATTTAAATACTTGTTTTTGTGACGTAAGTGAAATTAATTTCCTAGAAAAAATATATATCAAGTGTAGTGGGTATACAAGTGGGTTGAAACAACAACAGTCAATATCTATTTTTATAATCGTTTCTCCAAGTAACGGATATACCGGAGACAGGCACTTACATCTTGATATACGAAAATATCGAACTAAATTTTTGCACATAGATGTTTAGTTAAAAAAAAATCATCAAAAGTTCCCGGCTATTCATAAATGAAGCAATAAATACCTCGTATTTAATTTTTGTTTTAGTACAATTTATTTTGGTTTCAAAAATATTTTCACCGATTTTGTGCTTTCAAAAAATAAACATACAATACACTGAAAAAATTAAACATTCGGTGAATTTATAACATACTCATGCGACAAAACACTGCAAAACATTTTGATTAAGACCTCAGTTGCAACATTTTGCGTCAATCTCATGCGCAAATTTGAAGAATTCTTCACCTTGGAATTATCGACCTGACCGTGGTTGCCAATTACCAAACACAACATCTAATATTTACGAATGCCTTTACCTCCACTTATTCGCTGGCACTAATAATACACCAAATGCTAACTTCTCACTAATCGTATTAGGACACTTTCGGTCTATGAGACAGGTTTCGCAGTATGGGTTTCAGAAAGAATATTTTTATAACATCAGTCAAATTGAACTAATATAAAATAAAAACTGAACTCTTTTAGCTCTTTAAGAGAAATACGCTTAAATAGTATTATTAGAGTGCTACCAATGGGTAGTTTCTCTACACGCCTGTAACACTCCAATTTAACTTAGATCAGATTTACTAAATGTATTATAATGTACAGTTGTAAATAAAAAAAAAATAGTATTATTGATTCCCTACAAGACTTACAAAAAAAAAAGTCTGAACCCTTATAAGCAAAGGTACAGACTATGGTAGATCAATCAACCTGGAAAACTGTAGGAAATTTAGAAGAACATCTTCTTCCTAAGGTATCACTTGCAGTTAGCATAGCAGTGACTATAAATAAAGATCATCAAATGTCCAAGTATATTCGATTCATCTTAGGAAAATACCACATATTGTTTTATCAGGATACTTTAAAGATGCTTTCCGTTAATACAGTTATGTTTAGTGATCAGTCGCACTTATAGTTTAATGTTGGATAATGGATATCATTCAATTAATTACAAGCATTGGTTATGAACTCATCACATGTATGTAATAGGGTCGTTTAATTCAACTTTATAACTGCTGACACCGCTAAAGTAATAATGTTATAATCTACTCAATTTTTAAAATATATCTTTCAATATTTCATCCTTGTGGCTATTTTAACACTAAACTAAACAACATAATATAACAATGAACTCATCCACTACTTCCTTTCAAAATTAACAAAGATAAATAAGTTATTTAAAATAAAGATCTTCAATAATTTGTTTAATAAGCTTTGCCATAATTATCTCTTTTAACCTAAACTTTTCTCTATGGATATTATATTGCCACCCATACTTCATCGGTATCTAAAGAAACAAAGTTTGGAATATTAGGTAAATTTTTAGAGTTCACTGCATTTCCAATTTGGTCATCTATCTTAACTAAAAAAGAAAAAAAAAAAATCAGATGAAGGGCAGATTGTGAGAATATAGTTCATAATGAGGTCAGTGCTGTACAGCACACTGGGCACGAACGAGAACCGGTTGCTTAGGTGCCCAGTGTGCTCATCCCAATTCATGATAATTTTCAAGTTTAAATGAATAGATGAAGAAGCGGAAAAGCGTATTTGCCATACAATATTATCAAAAGACCGCAAAACGAGAATTGTCAAAAATGATCATGGGAGGAAAAAATCACCTTATGCAGAAAATGAGTGGAAATTACGCAAAATGACGCAAAACAAGATACAACGTACCCCTAACGCAACTGGCAATAGATCTCTTGTCGTTCGAAGTGATAGATTAAATCCTTGATTGTTGCTTTTCAGGAACTAAGAATACACTCAGTAACATATCTGTACAATTTTCAATTTATAGACTTCAGAAATATGGATCATTTCAAAAATAAATACTGGACATATGCTCCTCTTTTTTCCGGATAAGAAACACTGATCGAGAAATACTCATTAACAGAAATAGATATATCTAAAATCAATAAGCCTTATTCCTACATTATTCTAACAGTCATGTCTAGATATCGAGCAGTAAGTAAAACAGATTGCGGCCCGATTGAATGGCTGAAGGAAACTAATGTTTGGTGTGGGCTTAAGGATAGTGAATACAGGAATGTTTAACTATTGCTGAAGGGGGATAATACGACCCCATTTGAAGGACGTCGAGTTATAATTATATATGATAAAATACTCAAAACAAAATAAATAACATGAGAGCAAAACCGAGGATTGGATGGATTCCTGAACTCTAACAGCGTGCGGTCGTTGGCGCCGAAGCTTACAATGCATGACTTATTCCCCTCTAATAAGCCATGAAGGTGGTTCATCCGAAGGAGAAAAAAACCAGAGGTCGTTGTTGCAAGGTCAGCAGATCAAAACCACCAGGTCAAGAACCACATCCTCGGGTGTGATCGTGCCCACTTATGAGTAATCAGTAATTGCGGTATTGTGGCTGGGCCGTGGAAAAAAAATTACATTAAGTCACAGCAGCTTATCATCAAGCAAAATTAGATCTGAACTTTACACTGAAATATTTGAGACGTTTTCAGAATAGTAAAAAGATATTTAAGAAAGGTTTGCTGTTCACTCAATGCCAATAATTACGTCTCAACATTTTTTCTTAGTTTTGATTTTTTCAACGTCCAAAAGTACAGATATAGGCGTAAACCCCTGGCAGTGCCCGCCGTATGTAATTGAAAAATAAATATTATAAACTCAATATTATTTTAAACAGAAACATGGGTGTGCCATTGGGTCTAGTTTTGAGAGCTTCATATACGTTGCTGGTGGAACCCCACTGGTTGTTTGTAATTTGGGTCGAGAATCGACCTTAATTGTTATTTTAGACGTCATAAAGCCTTCTTCGTCAATGGTAAAGTGTCGGTGTGTTTGCGCCTCTTACTATCAGGACTGTCTGTAAGTGTTGGAGAGCGACGTCTTCCTCCATAGCGTTGGTATTAGAGTTCGTCATTGTAATTGTAAAAAAAAAAAAAAAAAAAAAAAAAAAAATGATAAAAACAAATTAACTTAGTAATAGAAAAAAATATTTAAATATAAAAACTTAAGAAACTGACCTCATACCATAAGGAAATACTTAAAAACAGAAAAACAATAAAAAACTGTTGAATCTGTGATGACGTTAGGAAGTTATCGGGACCTCACAACAGCGTCAGATCAGAGAGTAGGCACTTGTCACTAGCACTGATAGTACTAAATTGCTTGTTTGTTTTGAACCCCTACCCATCGTAACAATACATAATATACTCAGATTAGGATCCTGTTCCTTATTTCTTGTATCATTTCTGTATTGATATATTCTATCCCCTAACATTTGCTTTGTTTATAGATAGCTGGACAATTTTTTTTTTTTTTTTTTTTTAAA
>NW_027116002.1:1077524-1082139 GCF_000696795.3 Halyomorpha halys | reverse complement strand
GATTTGGTGGGATTTATTGGAATTTATTTTAATCCTCCAGTTTTGGCACCATTCTGCTGGACAATTTAAACATAGAATTTTATATATCAATACCGATTGACTTTTTATTTCAATATTGTCCTTCAAATTGGTATAATAATTTTAAATTTTATTAGGTTTATAACATAATGAGTATTCATCAACATCATTATCTAGAAAAGACCTCTGGATATCTTCGGATAAACTCTACATAAATTCTTTTATGTATTTGAATCCCTAATATTTCTTATTAATTGCTTTATTATTTACTATTTTATTTTCCTTCATATCTTTGGAATTTTAAGGTTATTATCCCAAATTTTATAAATTAATTTTTTGGGGTAAAGATTATGATGTTGAAGATTACTCATTATGTTATAGACCTAACAATGAAATTAAAGATTATTACACAAACAATGAAAGCATAGATATAAATACGCATACCTTGGTGAATTCCTAATGCCTACAGTAATATCTTAATATAATTTAATAATACAACGAATTAATAATTTTTTTCCTAATAAATAATTAAATATTTATTTCTAAAACCTAAAACTATATAAAAAGTGTATATCTTAATATGAGTTAATAATTGAATAACATATCGAATTACATTTTTATTCCTAATAAATAATTAAACTGTTATTTTTAATACTACATAAATAATAAGATAGTTATTCCTAAAGCTATATAAATAAATAAATATTTATTCCCAAAACAATATAGAAAAGAGTACATCTTAGTATGACTTAGTAGTGTAAGGCATTCATTCAATAATTTTAATAATAATAATTAATATTTCAACAATTTTAATACTTAATTTGTATTAATAATTATTAATATTAATGTTAATATATAATATTTCAATAATTAATTAGTGGATCAATTGTTGTTTGAGTTAATAATAAAATAAAATAAATCACTCTCAAACAATCAGAACAATAAATCATAAATCTAAAACTTATTTTCGTTATTCCCACCTCGCTTAACCCCAAAATACAAATTTTTATAACAACAAAAATATTATAAAACATTAAATTATTTTTTAACTCGCCTGCTGGCTCCCTAGGAGTCAGTTGCCGGTCCCAAGCCCGGATAAAGGAGGAGGGTTGGTTCGATGGGTTAATAACCCACCGACCAGGAAAAAACCCCATAAACGAACAATCACACAAGGGATTTGATCCCAGCATAGAAACATACATTAAATATTGCTTCTTGGAATGTTAGAGGATTAAACCAACCAGGTTCAAGCAAGAGATTAGAGAATGAGCTTGATAAATATCAAGTTGAGGTAGCTGCTCTACAGGAGACATATGTAAGAGAAATCTGGAAACAATAGAATTAGAGAATTATCTGCTTAACAGTCAACGGCATACAAATGTATGTGGTACTGGCTTCATGATAAGAAAATCAATTAAGTACAGTATAAACTGATCGATGAAAGAATTGCCACATTGCGACTTAGAGGAAGGTTTTTAAAAATAATATTATGTGCGTAGATTATGTGAGTTTATGCCCCTACAGAAGACAGAGGAGTAGAAGGATATCTTTGCTACATTGGAGAGAAATTATGAATTAATCCCCAGGAAGGATATAAAAACTATCATAGACTTGAATGCTAAAATAGGTAAAGAAGAGGGATCCATACCCACTATAGAAAGATAAATCATACATGAATACTCTTATGATAATGGATATCGCACAATTAACTTTGCGAAGGAAAAGGGACTGGTCTTCAGCAATACTATATTCCCACGATACATATAAAGAGAATTGGATCTCACCGTATAGCCTGACCAGAAACCAAATAGACCATGGGTTTAAATGAAAGCTAACTGTAAAAAGGTTTAGCACAAACATTGGTCTATATTTTATACTACCTCTTTGGACTTTATCTCATGTCCAGTGCGCTGTTTGGTTACCTCTCTATTTATATGTCCCACTTAATCCATTGTGTAATTTAAATTAAATTTTGTGATTTTTATTATCTGGAAGCTATAAATATAACCAAAAACATCAAATACACAGTGAACTACAAAACTGGCACTGTACACTTAAATACCCACTACGCCGAAATTATAAATAGCCTACACATCAGAGGATATAAGTGGGTTTAGAACAGTCAAATCATAAAAAACTCACAAAGTTAAATTTAAATTACACAATGGACAAATTGGAACGTATAAATAGTGAGGTAACTAAACAGCACACTGGACATGAGATAAGGTCCAAAGAGGTAGAATAAAATACAGACCAATGTTAGTGCTAAAGAGAGAGAAGACTGCACCAGTAATGAATGATAAAGAATTAAAACAGTGTAAAGCAATGTTTTCAACCATGTAGATAATGACGTAATTTCCTTTGTGAAATTAAAAGTTTGATAATTGATTTTTAATAAGTTTAATAAATTTGAAGTTGATAATTTAGAATAAAATGTATTCAAATTTTGGAAGTTTTTAACCTCAAAAAAAAAGAAAGAAAAACTGTCCAAAGTTTGGAAAAGAGTAGCAGTTCTATATAAAAGAACTGTAGACAAGATGGTAAGTGATAATTATAGAGGCATTGCTCTACTAAGAACAACCTATAAAATACTGACAAAACTCCGTCATAAAAGAGTGTCAGCTTTCACTGTTTAATATTATATTAGAATATCAGGGAGGGTTCCGGCCCGGTACAGTGGACCAGATATTCTCTCTGAGACAGGCAGTGGTAAAGTTTTATGAGTATAACATAGACATGCATCTGCTATTTGTGGAATTCAAACAAGTATATGCCAGAGTGAACGGGATAGGAATTTTTAAAGCTATGGTAAAGGTACGCATACCAAAAAACTAGTCAGACTGGTAAAAATGACGTTAGTGAATACTATCTGTCGAGATAAGCTTGAAAATGGAAATTCGCTGTCCCAGAACTTTCTGTGGAGAATGGCTCGAGACAGGGAGATCCTCCTTTAATGCTGCACTAGAAGCAGCTATTCGTTCAATTAGAACTAATCCAGAAGAAACCATCAACAATAGGCTGTTTCAATATCTAGCATGATGACGCGGTTATTGCCACTAGAACCCAAACAGCATTACAAGAAACATTTAAGGGTTTCAAATAAGCAGCAGCAAAACTAGTTCTCAAGGTTAATGAAAATAACACTGTGTACTTGAAATGTTCAAGAAAAGATAAGAAAGTTTATAGTAAAGTAACTTTCAGTCCTGTAAATCAATTTAATCACCTACAAATCCCCGTTACAGATGACAATGATGTAGACAACGAAATAGAGACCAGGACAGCAAAAGAAAAAGAAATGGATGTTATTCCTTACTGCAAATAGCGTTGAAGTTTAGATCTCTCTCTAAATGAATGAAAGTGGTCATCTACAAAACCTTCGTTAGGCCAGTGGTATATCTTGGTTCATATCTTTTTTTTTATTGAGATATATTGAATCATTTGGTAATTTTCTTGCCCTAAAATCATGGAGCTATTAAATTTTCAAATGGCTATTAGCACTCAAATTGAAATTTGTTAAATGTACTACATTGTAGTTCATAATGATCTTTGGAGGAATAGCAGTTTCCATTACACTCGCCAAAATAAATTTACAAATTTTTGATTCTTCGTCGTACTCCAAAAACATTTGGTTTATGAAAAACTATGTCTCAGGATCTTCTAGACGAACAAAAGTATATTAGCACTCAAATTCAAGTTAGTTGAATATACTATAAAGTTGTCTGTAACATTTATCTTCATAAGGGTTGCATTTTCTATGATATTTGCGATTGTAAAATCACAGAATATTTATTTTCGTAGTTCAGCAAAAACGTTTGCCAAATAAAAAACTATGTCTCGAGCACTAACTGACCAAAAGTCAATTTTTTTTTCTTAACTTCCAGTCAAGTATAGTACTTTGAGTAGCCAAATATTTGGCGTACTGAATACAGCCTTAACCAGAATCGTCGTGCGACCATGGGGCTGCTGCAAGGAAGACCCTGAAAAATCAAGTTCTCCCTCTAAGTCGTTCGAATAACTTGTAGTTAATTTTCATTCGTACTGTCTTAGAATATATAATTATTTATTTTAATTATTGCTGATCATCAAGGTGTATGCTACAGCTTATGACCATTTTTAAATGTATTAGCTTACGACGATAGCAATAAAGTTACTTTCAATACCAATGTACAATACTTCTATTAATAAAGATCTTTTTGTTATACTTCCCAAAGTTTTCTTCTGTTCATTTCTACTTTAGGAAAGAATAATAAAGGGAATTTTAATATGTAAAAAAAAAGTTCTTTTATAATTACTTTTGGAAAATTATTGTTATATATATAAAAAAAAAAAAAATGTATTTTTTTAACGTGACAGGTCACTGTTTGTAGGAATTTGCATTTGCGGACTGGCAATCATGGAAATACTATTTCAATCTTGATGTAGTAATTCAAAGAGTTTGTATTCATCTTTTATTATAAAAAAAATGTATCAAAATATGAGTTCTACCTGTATCAGATATAAATTATTAAGAAGTTCAACAGTTTTTAATTATATCTATCTGATCAGTAGCGCTCCCCCCTACATCAGTAACAAGAACTTACACAAAGACTTACGAACT
>NW_027116002.1:1067987-1071204 GCF_000696795.3 Halyomorpha halys | reverse complement strand
GGCAAACCCATTTGAAACCTCTCGCCATATGATCAATTACAATGAATTAATTTAAAAAGAACGTGTGTTGTTATCTGAAATTATAAATGTTTTGTAATATATGTAAGTGTAAATATTGTTCTATTGAAGAATAAAGAACGTAATTATCGTTACATATATATCTTTTTCGTTTCACACGAACACGCACTAAAACTGGTTTATAAAAGAAGAATTATAGTGATCCACTGAACAGATATTTGTGACAGTACGAAAATTTCAAAGTTATCGTGTAGTAACTTATGACTTTTTAAATAAATACCTTTGTTTAATAATATAGATGTTTAAATAAATAGCTGACTTCACAATCGAACAGAAAAAAGAAGAATTTTGTTCCCAAAATTTCTCTTTTTTACAACAACCATTTTAAGGACAGTACTAGCACGTTTTGACCTTTTATGGTTCCACATGTCGAATGTGTCAATTACCCATCAATAACAAACCAGGTATTGTTCGCGTCACGCGCCCTATAATATACAACATAGACAGCTGTCACGCAAGCCTTGGTCATATCTATAAACCGGATTTTCGGGCAATTGCATAATTTGTTCCCTTGCTTCAAACTTCGCCAAACCTTAACAGAAATAGGAATCATGGAAATGACATTCAAATAATACTAATTTTATATTACACAAGATCTAGTCCGAACCAGAAATCAATACTTCCATTATAAACTCCCTAACTATCAAAACCCTCTAATTTCTAATCTTCCTTCCTAACAATCCTCCGAGGCGCCTGAAAAGATGATGGCCTCGAGACCTAGTGTAGAAATATGATTAGAGTTCTACCAATGGGTAGTAGTAATACATGCCTGTATTACTAAAATAGAGATCTTACATCAAATTTACATGATGTATTTTTATGTATAGCATTAATTATTATAGCAATAATTTTTTTTATTTTTTCATATTACACATAATTACACGTCTTAATTATTTTGGGAAAAGTTCAAAAATTTTGTTTAATGCTTTTACTAAATTCCATTCAATGCTTATACAGAATTTCTCATATGTATGCCAATATTGATTTATTTAAATTATATTTCATTACTATTATAAATTGAACAACAAAATTTACTGCAGAATTTGGGTGTTTAATTCACATTTTGGGTTATTTACTGTACAAAACATTCGGACAGTAGTTATATCTATTCCAAATTCATATAAGTCTCCCTCCATCGACACTCTGCTGTAGTTCTGGCATATCCCTACCCTCCTCATCAATGTATATAACAAACATTTCATCATGTCATTTCACCCCAATATTTGATTACTTTAATGAAAACTATGTATAATTACTAGTCTGAATTCATGGTTCTGCTAAGTATAGGTAGGTGGGATAAAAAATGGCGGCTGTTTCAAAACGTTAAAAAAAATTAATATTTCATTCGGAGCTTTATATCTTTAAAACTACCAACAACACTAGAAAACCTGAGAGTACATAATTTAAAAGGGAGTAAATTTCCTAACATATGATCCCTAATAGCAACATTTATAAAAAATGTACTGAAAATCAGTTGCCAGTGAATTTATTTTGAAAAATATATATCTCAAGAACCATAAGACCAGATGTCTGCCAGCATCCGAAGTAAAGCAACTTAAATTTACTATAAACTAGTTCCTAACGTTCATCTTCGTGAGAGTAGTATTTATTACGTTATTTGAAAACATATATAAACGATTTCAAAAAATGTTTATCCATTTCCTTTTTTTTTTTTTTTTTAAGCAATTGGCAAAATTCTAGTATCAAACCGGACAATATTATATCCACTTATTTCGTTTTAAAAAAAAAAATATTTATGAAATAAAAAATCTTAGTGAGGAGTTGATGGAAATAAAAAAAACTTCCTGTTATGTAGGAAATAACCCTTAATATACATACAACTTCTCGATAAATTGCTTACACGTACCAGCAGAATACAACAGGAATTAGGCACGTTGGACACGATCCAGACATCAATAGACTGAAAAGGAGCTGGGGAAAAGATCAGAGAGAAAGTGCCAGGAGATTTTCTTTCGGCAGCCTAGCAGCTTTTCGGTAAAATATTCCGCTGTTAAAACGTGATATTTTTGTGATAGTAACTTTTTTTTTCTAGTTGCTGAAGTGCTCATGTTTATCATTATTTAAGAACTGCTAAGTTCATGTAAAGAACTTTCATTCCCAATTTTTAGATTTAAAGTAATGTTTTATTCTCTTAGTATTATGGTTTTTCATACGAGGTATTATTAAACCGTTATTGATTAATGTCTGTCAATATGGTTCCATTTTATGCAACGTATTCTGAATGTAGACCATACGTATTAACAAGATACATTCTTTCACTATTATTATATTGTAAATAACATTTTTATTTTACTTGAGGACCCTAAAACTTGAGCAGGGAAAAAAAAAGACTGAGAACTGTAGAACTATGGGAAATAGTTACTTAAAAAATAAAAATAATAACAATTAGAGACAGTGATAAAGAAATAGGAATTTAATAATATTTTTAAAGTTAACAACATATTATTAATTTATAACAAACCTGCATTAATATTAATATTAATTTATAAATAACATACCTGCAGCCTATAAAACAAGCAGTCAATGTTTTAAAATACAGAAAATGTTAATTAAGACAACTTACACATACACTAAACAAAAATTCATAAATGTTTATATATTTAAACCTTAAATATTAATTTCCTACATGTTTATGATATTTACCATTACTTTACTAAACTGGTGATAATCTTTATTATAAATTTACTCCAGAAAATATTTTGGTGCGGTGCGGGCATTACACTACTTATACTATAAATATTTGTATGATAGGAGTTCTCGAAGCGAAAATAAAGAAAATAAACTTTGTTGCTGCCAAGAATAGTTTAATAAAAGATGACGAAGCCGTCTACATATGAATGCAATCGGAAGAGGTCTCGGCTTTTTCCGATTCTAACTCTTCTATTCCGATTCTAAATTTTTCTTTTTTATTCTTCTAGTTATTCATCAAAATCATCAATATTTTGTATTGATCGATTGCTTATAATTGCTAACAATGAGAAGTGCTTATTTATTTCAAATAAACAAAATTAAACGTATTTAAGAATTTTTTTTTTGACGTGACAACGTCTTATAAATCATTTTGCGGGATGCCATGTTAGAAAAAGTGTCCCGTAACGGAAATTGACTTCGTTTAACA
>NW_027116002.1:1025610-1067597 GCF_000696795.3 Halyomorpha halys | reverse complement strand
ACTTGGTTTATCAAAATTAATTAAATTTTTTAATTTATTTAATTTTAACAAAACATTTTCTGTATCACCTCAGTTGTAGACTAGCTCTAAATATGTCATTTATATGTTATCATTAAACATTCTTGAGAATAGCTTTTATTCTTTAAATAATAATAAAATAAATGTTATTCAATTTTAGTCTGAAAACAATTTATATTTCATACGCAAAGACAATCTTAATACAATTTTAGAACCATATCAGCTTTAAAAACTTTATGCAGGCTATACTGCCCAGGTCATTAATTTCATTCAACAATTACCCTATTTTGTCAGTTCTACATATCGAATTAAAAATTAAAACTTTACATTGAACTAATAAAAACTGTAAATTTTCACTTACATGTTGACCTGAGTTGGTACCAACAAAAATAAATTAATGTGAAAATATTTATAACTTTTCGAATACATTGGCTGTTTTATTTTATTAAAAGTAAAAAAATAGCAAAAAACATTGTTCGTCCCAAAAGAGATACTCTGCCACCCTATCATCATAAAATATAATTTAGTTCTGTTTTAAGAGGTGGTTAGAAAAGCCACTATATTGTTGCGATAAATGATAATATAGAAAGTTGACTGTGATTAAAAGATTTAATTTTTAATTTAATATGAAGAATAAACAAAATAGGGTAATTGTGGGATGCAATTAATGACCTTGGCAGAATAGTCTGCATAAACTTATGAAGATAGATGTGGTTTAAAAACTGTATTAAGATTGCCCTTGAGTATGGCTAAATTGGTCGAAACGTTGGTCTTATAATGAAATATAAATTATTTTGAGACTAAAATTGAATAAAATTAATTTTATTAACAAATTTAATTTTAGTTTCAGATTACTTTTCGTTTATACAGCTATCGTGACCAACACACAAATACCATTTTGTGAGACTGGCATTTTTGGAAAAATTTTGCACGATTGCAATACTTCCTTTTACTTTATCCTCCCTATATCGAAAGGTGAAAGATTCATTGTATTGATACATTTCTAGATTTAAAAAGATCCCATAATTTTGTAGGCTAAACAAAAATTCTCATTGTATGTAGACTATATTCGTTCTATAACGGAAAGTAGATATACCAAAGCATATTTGTGAAAAATAGTTTTTTACAATGTTTTATTTACTTTACTAATAATTATAAAAAACATACGTGTCATTGATTCATCCATTCTACAAGAATAAGAGACACTTACCTGGAACAAAATAAAAAAACAATATAAATAAAAGTTTTGACAAATAAAATACTGTTGATAAATAAATAATTAATATATAAAATTAGTAGATTTCTTTAAAAACCAAATAGTTGAGGCACAGTTAACATACATTGAATTAAAAAGTCTATATTTGATAAGAAATCAGAATGCTATTGGGAGTTAAACTTCAGAAATGAACCACAAATTTGAGATAAATTAATAAAACAGTACTCAAAACTAACATATTAACTATGTATCATATATTGTATAGAAATGATTTGAATTACATAATATTATTTAACTGGCATAAATTAGCAACCAAATAATAATTTATTTCTCTAAGTAGATGATATAAATTATGAATGATAAGGAGAAGGGACAGAAAGTGGAAGAAGAGAGAATTAATTTTAGTTAGTACAGGAGATATGTACGATACTCCCAGTACTGACCTACAATTGAGATATAATTGAAGGAAACCATTTATCCAAGTTTTTATTTTAACATTTTTCAGCATATCAACGACATCTTTAAAATAAAGGAAGACAGGACGTAATGATTAGGCACAGCGGATTATCTTTTTAGATATGATTAAATTTCTTATATTTAAAACGTTTCTAACTGAATTCAACACAAATTATCAGACAGATTACTAAAATTTCAATTTAGAATTACTCATCTACACAACGAATGTGTTGATGGGTGCTGTACACCATATTTTCCCTCAATTTTTTAAGATCGAAATATGTTTTGGGAGCGGACATTTGGTAACTTGATCTTTTAATTTATCCAAATGTAAATTTATCAATTTGGTATCAGTCATTGATTCCATGGGAAACTTCCCCATTGATTGCACACTACAGCGACCCGTAGCCGGATTTTCAAATGCCTTTTCGAGCCACCTCTTAAAACAAAACTAAATTATCTTGTGGGACAAATAATGTTTAACTATTTTTTACTTTTTATAAAATAACAAACCACCGATGTATTTGAAAAGTTATAAATATTTTGATATAAAATATATATATATATTTATTGTTGCTAGTACCAACTCAGGTCATCATGCAACTCCCAACAGAAATTCCTAAGAAAATTTTATTTTATAATCTTAAAAACTTTCTTGAGACTGGTTAATTTTGTTAAAATGAATAATTTAATTTCTATCCATTTTATAGGGAAAAATAAAATGTGTTGAGACTAAAATGGATAGAAATTAAATTATTTATTTTAATAGCTTTATTTTTTTAACGAAGCGTTGTCGACCGATTGTGATTGTCAAAAGCCCAATTATTTTTTCATATATACTTTGTTACAAACTATTTTATTTTTCCAAAATTAATTTTCATTATTTACATCTTAAACGTGAAAAATTTTTAGTTTTAAAAATTATATCTATAATTTTATTTTTATCTATTTATTTTTATTAGAGTGCTGCCAATGGGTAGTTTCTCTACAAGCCTGTAACACTCCATTTTAACAGAGATCAAATTTACTGAATGTATTATATAATATACAGTAAATTTCAATAAAAAAAAAATAAAAAAAAGAACCTATTTCTTTAACTTCAAATACATAATATTTGTTTCTACTATTTTTCTTCTTTTATAACATAATTAGATAAATAAGGCTTGCCCTCCGAATGTCTAATGGAATGTAGATAATAAATTATATGATTCCAAACATGCTAATAATTTAATATAATAAAATAAATCTTAACCAATTACATTTTGTAGTTCCATAGGATCTTGATTGTATTTCATTTTATGAAGGCTATGAGTTCTTTATCGCAGTAGGTACCGAGGTTCCGATATCAAGGCCCTCCTCAGAAAATATCAAACCAGTTACACTAAGGTCTTCCCTTTTCGATAAATTTTAAGACTTCTTCAGGCCTTGAAATCGTCAGATAATCAACTCGAAGCTTCCTTATTTACAAGACAGTTACTACATATTACTTCTAAAATGTCAGAATCCAACTAAAAATATATTTAAACAACTTTTTAAAACTAAAAAAAAATCACATATTTACTTGATAACTAATTTCAAAAGATATATGCACTTAGCCATAGATTATGGTCGATTCAAAATGTCTTTGATTCAACATGTGTAGTTTAACAGTAATATTAATTCAGGTCAAGAAATTTTGACCTGACTACAATACTTTTCTAACCAAGGTAATAAGGAGAGTAAAAAAAAAAACACGAAAACAGAACTCAATTCAGCTTGGACCGAGGGATGAAAGGGAGATACAAACAGAACTGGCAAAGTAGGTCAGACAGAAAGGCAGGTGGGTAGAAAAGTATGAAGGTCGAAGTCCTCTTCTTCGGCTGCAAAGGATTCCCGCCAAACGTAGCAGCTGCTGATCATCAGGAAACCGACAGATATCTTTTCGATGAACCCGTAGAGGATCCTTCACACAAACTGATAATTGGCCATTTTTAAAATTTGGACACATTAGTCCAAGAGCTATAGTATGTTTTTTTGAATGGATTTTCTCAATGGAGAAAAATAGTGGCAAAAGTTTTAATGTTTAAAAAAAATG
Source organism: Halyomorpha halys (assembly GCF_000696795.3). Lineage (NCBI taxonomy): Eukaryota > Metazoa > Arthropoda > Insecta > Hemiptera > Pentatomidae > Halyomorpha > Halyomorpha halys. The sequence continues at coordinate 1,063,833 of NW_027116002.1, read as the reverse complement.
GTATGCAGCAACAAAATGAAAACCAAAGAAATCATAATGGGACCGAAAAGAGGTCTTTTCATATTTGAGGAGTTTTCACATTTGAGTTAGTAATAGCAATAGTAGTTATAGCTTTCTGTTTGTGTAGATAAGTTAAATTGTTATAAAAAATGTTGATATGTATCGTCTTTTCCATAGGGAAAAATTTAAATATTAAAACAAACTGAATAAGGTTTTAGTGTCGGATCTTAATTTGACAAAAACAAAAACATTACTTTTCTGAGGAAGATTGTTAACTTTAGATAGAATAATCTCAATTTAAACTGAAAAAATAGTTTTCGAAAAGGAAAAAAATTATACTAATATAATTTATAAAGGCGAAATAAATTTGCTTATGATGATTACAATCGGTTAACAAATGTTTGGAATAAAAATTAAAAAATGTAAAATTTTCAATTTTGGACTTCCTATAACAGCCTGTGAGTGTAGGAAGAAATATTTCATCAACAAATAATAACGGTTTAGGGAAATTGTGAGAATAATAAAATAGGTCTAACAGAAAAACTGGTCCTAGAGCATTTTATTAGTGTGAAATTATGGATGAGGGTTAATTTTAATAACTCAAAACCGCGTTTGGCAAAAGGTTTTTTTTTTTTACTACTCGGATAAAGGTACCGCCCTTTAATGTTGGATTCAGGACCAAAAATAGTAATCATTTTAGAGGATTTTAGTTTGAATTATGAAAATGTTCTAAGTAAAAGAGTCTTGTCATCCATTTCAGGGCCATTGTTTTGTAAAATGGCGCGTTAGTTTCTGTTAGAAAATAATTAAATTTTTCCTATAACTAATCAGCAGGTACAGTGAATGTTCTTGAAAAGTAGGTATTGAACTATCATAGGTATAGTACACCGGAACTTCAATTTATTCAACAAAAACTCAAAATGTTTTCTCACTTCGTCCAGTGGTAAATATCTTTAAAGCCAACCCAAACAAAAAGATATTCGCCTATTTCTAAATATTTGAATAAATTTAATTAATTATGAACCCTAATTGACCTCTTTACGGTCAATAGTTTCAGAAAATTGTTTTTGCAAAATGGAACATTTTTCCAAATAACGTGAAATCAAAATTTTTCTATATTATTTACTCCAAAATCCAGGAAAGTTACTCTAATAAAAATAACCATTATAAACTACTTTGCAGTTAATCCAACTAGCTTTAATTAATGGTCTAAAAAAGCTCTTTACATTTAATTTTTGCAAAGATACAGTTTTTCAAAAACCATTATGGCATAATTATGATTTCTGAGGTATAGTTATTTAAAAACATTTTTTTTCTGAAAACCAAAAATTAACATTTTGTCATTTTATTTAGGGAAATGTGATGAAGCCGGCTACTCCTATGAAGATAATACTTCTGAACTACAGCATAGTCCATTTACGTAGCTTTCATTTGAGTATCAATAGATGAATAAAAAGAGTAAAGCTGATCCCAAAGACATCCCAGTGTATTTCCCTTTCCAGATTAGTATTGACCAATAAGGCAGGCAGTGTTAGAGTCATAAACACCTTTGCCATAAGGGAACTCTAATTCATAATTTATTTTTCGAATAGATCTCGTGGTCATTAGAAATTCACATTATTTAAATAATTAATTATGAATGAGCGCTTCGCGAAGCGGTATTCAGTCGATCGCTTTGGACATAAAGCGATTTCAACACGCGAATGCAACTCATACATCACATAATGGAGCCTTGGTTATCGCCTTCAACGCAGATACTTTTCATTAATGGTAAAAAACTAAAACAACGTTAAACCATTTTTTGAGGGGATTATGTCTATATTTCAGTAAGTGTATCATGCGTGACCTATATTTAGAAAAAAAAACGTCGCTCATACATTATTAATAGTTAGCAAACCTTTAAGTGCAGGGAATAAATAAAACTAAAAATATCCTTTGCAAGTTGAGTGTTCCAACTAACAATTGACAATTTCAAATACGATTTATAAAAGTCCCACTATAAAGGAAAAGAAGATTTTATGGCATAATTTTGAATTCTTTTTAAATATTATATATCAAAGTCCTAGATTTAAAGATAAAACTAATATAAGAGTTTATATTATTTTTTTTAAATATCTCTATTTTCCACTAGATTTTTCGTTAGATTGTCGGTTATGTTATGGCCCGCGAATCTCCACCTGCATGCCAGACATGCGGAACGCGACTTACCGTTAATCACATTTTACTGACTGCCGTGTATACGACTCCCTCAAATCTATATATATATATATGGCTTTACAAGCAGACCTCCAATCCATTTTGCAGGATAACAAGCAGGCTCAAACCTTTTGAGTTAAAATGTAATAAAAATTTACCACAAGTCCCCATGTTACAATATTTATACAATTCAATATATCGGAGGCCATGATTCCGGGCCCTTGCCTTCGTTCAGTGTGCGGTCGATGGTACAGTATAAAAGTCTAGAATTAGAAGATTGCCCTCTTCGAATCCAAAAATAAATGCAATGGTGACTTATAATAGGTTGATGCATTAAAATATTTTAAAAAAAAGATATGTTGTTTTTGAAACAACTGAGTTAATTTTTCCAGACAGTTTAATGTTTTTGATTTGGATATGAAGAGGGAAAGTAAAATTTAGGTGGAATAAAATCATCACAACAAAAATAATGATAGTATGTAGATGGTTTAATGAAAAACAGTAACGATTTAAAAACAATAAAATAAATATATTATCTATTTTTTATTTAATTTCTTAACTAATTTAAGTTAATTAAATTTAATTTTAGTACTAGATTATCAAGAGATAAAGAATCGCATTTTATTTTAATGTAGGTGTTTGAAAAAAAAATTACTTTTTCTAAAAATAAAAATATCATATAATAAAATAAATATAAGATAATAAGAATAAAAGAGATTCGAAAATGGACTTGAGGATAACATCCTATTCCCTATATCCTACTTCAGATCACTGTTGCTTTTTTTTTTCTATCATTTATATGTTTCTCTGGAATTTAGCATTGCTGTATCTATAGCTCTGCAGAATTCGGATATGTCGGTTTTAAGTTAATTTAATTTTGATTTCAATAATGTTAATTTTGAGCGCCTCTCCTTCTTGAAAATAATCACTTTACGAAATGGTTTTGCAGCAACTAAATTATAAAAGCGATTGATCTTATTCTAATATTAATATTGTGAGAACGTAGTATCGTTCGTTCTATGATTGAATTTATTCCAATGGTGGCTAAAATATTGAAGAAAATAAAAGAAAATATTTATATAATCCACACAACGAGGTTATTCAAAGCTAACAGGATAATGTCAGGTATGAGCGTAGGAGGCAACTACCATACCAGCTCTAGTGTCCAATTAGCCTGTAATGGTTGGCAATACCAGCGAAGGATATGCGAGCTCCTACAGATTGTCCCGTTACAGGATGGAAACAGGTGGTGGCTGTGGAAAACAGCAGCTGTGCGGCGTCACCTGTCGGAGGAGTCGTTGAACTATTTATTTATCGATATAAAGAAAATTATAATCATTATACAAGAGGAAATGCATAACAACAATGTGGTGAGCAGAATACTAAAACTGGAAAAAACAACTAAATAACAAATGGATTACTAAGGAGCTTATACAACGCTAATGATACAAGCTCAAATTCGCTATTATGCAGTTTAACGGTGATTGGTCGCAGTCACAGTTCTATAACCGGTGATAATCCAACCGATGAAAAACTACAGCACTTGTGTTTTGGTCAATTTAATAAAGAGCTACAGAAGTTGAATGGAATAAAGATATTTTCAGTTTATTGTATAGGTAAAGTAATATTATAAGTACTTATATTATACGTTCATGTATTTTAGATGTATTTCATAGAATATTATTTATTGTTTTTTTTTCTATAGCACATCTCAGTACAGTATTTAGTTCTTGTTCATTACATCATTATTTTTTTCTAATATCAAGCCATATTTCTAATTATTTTGTAACCAGTATTCCATGAAGTATACAAAATTAATAACCTAGGTATTAAAATGTTTTAAATAGTTTCTTTGATAAATGGTGATTCTTTAAAAAAAATATCTATTTAAAATAAGAATATCTTATAAATTTGTTTTTATTACTTTTATATAAGTAAATTTCAAATATTTATAGCTTTCAATATTTATAACTATTTAAAAAAAAAATAGTTTTAAACTATTTTTCTTTTTTTTTTTTTACCGCAACTCTGGCCATCTTCTTATATTTATAACTTTCGTTCCAACAACAATTTTGCTGTTTAGATCTGCTCTAAATTCCCTTGGTAAGGTACGATAGGAAAGAAGAAACACAATTTAGTTTCTCTTCAAGGAAAGTCATGGGTCAACAGTTATAAAATCGAAACTTCGAATATATGGACAGGAGAATCAATCAAAAATACATCCGAATTTAAAAACGAAATTAATGAATCAGGGCAGGGCTTAGAGTGAGAGCTTGGATTGCTCTTCTACAGCTTTTGTGTTTATTTAAATAGCATTCTTTGAAAACTTAATTTCTGGTAGATGGCAGATGCTCATTTTGTTAATATAAATTGTCCAGAAATAGAATATACATTTTTGTCGGTTTCCATAAATTTTGAGAGAGTAGCTCAGAGTGTAATGCGCTGTGTAGTGCTGTATCTATCTCCGAATTCTGCTATGATAATGATTTAGCCGTGAACCAACCTTACTGGTCTACCCAGCCTCTGTAAAGTGGGTATTAGATCCACTACATATTGACAAAGTCCTTTTGAATGAAGCTCCAATGAAAAACAAACTGGTTGGGATACAAATATTTACGAAAATTCTAAAGAAAATTATACATATAAAAATAAATGTAATTATATTAAAAATGAATACTATTTACAAGGTAATTATCAAACTTGATTAGTGGATACCCTTAATAAGGGAAAGTACCTGGCAGTTGAGCGTGAGCCTGAAAAAATCACCTCCTGGTCCAACCATTGTTTAAAAGATAGTACCTCCTTATAAAGTGCAGAGCCCCTGAACCTTCGTGGATTGTAGTGGTGCATACTTTCCCCACGTAAATTTTCTATTACTTACTAAAGAGGAATTTATACCCATCACATGATATGTGATGACTGGCTCCCTTTAGATGGTGTAAAAATTTTTCAAAAGACCATAATAAGGGATTTGTAATACGATCAGTGGGCTATTTCAATAAAAATCAGGCACACCTACGACTTATTACAGAGTACAAAAGAAACATAATAGAAAACTAGTTTAAGAAAATTTATCCCTGAAAATCACTGTGCTTTTACTACCATGCTTATCCCCAAACTATAACCAAGTACTCAATTTGAAAATACTGAGTTGATCCTGGTAAAATTAACAAAATTTCGATTCGGGTTTAACCATTAAAGAGAAGATTTTCTATATCCATCAAGTTTATTTGCTTCATAAACGTGCTAGTCGAAATATTTCAATTTTAGTCATACTTGAAGTGACAGAATAAATAAATAAATATATTCGGGTTCTGTTATCATTGAAATGAAGCAAGATACGCCCTGACCTGAAGCTAAAACGATAAGTGATGGAGGACAGAGACACTTTCATAACATACATCAAACCCTCAAGCAAAAAACTTCAGCTCAAGACAAGTTTTTGTCGCTAAGGAGTCCAAAAGAAAAGGCGATCGTGATTGAGAAAGGTCGAATTCGTGCTGATATTTACTTAGGGGGCAAAAGTCAAGAAGTAATGTAATGCTTCTGAGAAAATAAAATCGAATTCATTTTGAACCAGATATAATTTAATTTAAACTAATAAAACTAATAAACAACCAATAAAATCTAACATATAAAAATGAATATTTGTTGGTTTGTACTTGATGCACAGCAACACCGTTTATCCAAATGTGATTGGTTTTTGCTAAATATACAGTATTTTGCTGGAGAGGTTACAGGATAGGCTGTTCCGATTTTTTCGGTAGAAAAATTTAACAAAATTAAGAATTTTTGGCGCCTCACTCAGAAAGTATACATTTTTTCTAACATATTATATGCCAATCGATTTGTCTCTTTCTGAAGACTAAGAAAAAAATATTACTGATTCTATTAATTGACAATTATACACTAAAAATAAATAAACATAATGAGGATTTGAGTAAAGTAAAATAACAAATTTATTTTTTTGAAAAATGCAAATCATATTCGTTTTTAGTGTTGTCTGAAACCCTCAAATACCATTTTTCAAAGAAATAAATAATTATGATACATATGTTTCTTGATTAATGATACATAAATTTTAATTTCCATTTTTTTTTTCGTATTTAAGGGTTTCACGTGGTGCTGAAAACGAATAATATTAAAGCATAATGAGGGTTATTACATAAAACATATTTAACTTAGTATAATATAACAATATCATAGATAATCAAAGTGTATAAAAAATAACCTAAATCGGACCAGTATTGGCGATTATACACCGAAGTTAGATGTTACCATTTATGTTACTATAGTTACCGTCTTATCAATTCATCTATATATATTAATTGGTATCAACATTTCAACAGTGATCAATTAATGTATATACATTCTCAAGTAGAGCAACAGCGAAGCATTGCCGGGTCTGTTACAAATAAGTAATATAATAAATTTTAATAAGCCTATAGAAATGAAGTTGATTAATTTTGTATCAAATAAGTTCAAGTATTTTTCAACGGTGAGTTTAGGAAAATTACGTAATGTAAGAGTTTAAACAAGTTAATGACCCATAAAAACTAGTTTATATGTTATGACAGTAATAAACATACATATTTTTTCTAATAATTTTCTTATACAACATATTTTTTTTATTCTAAAACACTTTTTTAATTCGAAAAAAGGTCTCACTTAAAACCACTACAAATAGAAATAGGAGAGTATATTCACACCATATTTATATCAAATATAAATATTTATTTTTTTAAATGTGGTTTAGTGAGCTAATCACACAATTTTAATTTATCCTCTACTTTGAGTAGAAACTAACCTCTACAACAAGGCTACTTAACGTTGTGTGATACCGTACCAGTGTTGAGCAAAAATTATTCGATTGACAAGAAACGAATTCTTTTTTATTGGAAGTTTTTATTCGATTGACGAGAGACGAATAAATTTTTATTCGATTAAAAATACGACTAAACAATCTAAATACTTTTTTATTGGAATATTTAAAATACTATTTCAATCGAATAAAAAATTAGTCGAATACATATTATTAATAATAATAACAATTTGATTTTTTTTTTAATTTACATATTTTTTTACCACCTTTAATTTCTAATGTATGAAGTAATGATGTATAAAAAAAATTAATTTTTACTTTTCTGATTTCTAACATGTTTAGGGCCTTTATATGTTTTGAGATATGCGGAATATGAAAATGCTATTGATTTTAAGGTCGCGTATCGATTTATTTTTACTTTTCTGATTTCTAACATGTTAGGGCCTCTTTATGTTTTGAGATATGGAAGTACTATCAGTAAGGACAAAGTAAGGACCATTAAGGATTTTGGACTGTAAGGATTGGAATCTAGAGGAATTCGATGGTTTAGTGAAGCCTCATAGCTCAACTCCGTATGTTCAGATAGGCCTTATAACAGTCATGTAGATCAGTCTTTTGTAATGGATTGGAAGTTGGGACCGTTGGTCTAGTAAATGTTGTAATAGTCGGAATCGACGAGCAGTTTCCTGTTTTTTCAGTCTTGTATGAGGATTCCATGTAAGTCGTTTGTCCAGATTTAGTCCTAAGTAACGGATCTGTTCAACCGGAATAAGTGGGGTATTATTAAAAGATACTGTGGGGCAAGACGAAGGTTTACGACGAAGGGTTAATGTGATTTGGTGGGATTTATTGGAATTTATTTTAATCCAAATTAAGAAAACTAGAGTTATTTTAGAGAAATTATTAATATTCGGAATTTAGGATCTGTTAAACTATTTCAATGCGGATAAGACCTTGTTAATAATAGAGATCATTTAATTTTATATTGCTGTAAAGATTTTAATCAATATTGTTAGTGCTCTTTTGACAAAGAAGTGAGAATCTGTAAAATCAATTTGGACGAAAAAGTTGATGTAATAAGCCAAACATGGTAGGTATATACTTATATTATAAACATGTCAAATTTAAGCGTCTTACATCTTTTCGTTTCTAAGCTAGACCTTCACGTTCATAGATATCAATATTAAAATATTCTTGCTCAAACAGAATCATATATATTAGTTTTAAGCAATGAAATATTTAAGGGCGTTGTCGTTATGTAAAGTTGCCAGATGATAAGGAAGTCCGGTGTGTGTCAATTGCAAGAAGTTCGTCAGTTGTAATTTAATTGTTAGTTGCAAGTTGCATTCATTGCATATTGTTCTAGGTATTATGTCATTATATCGTTATGTCACTAGTGCGTAAAGATATTCGAGAGAGCCTATCTAAGCAGTCAATGATGTAGAATTTGCTGCTTTGTCAGCTTTATATTGCCGTTGTGACTTTGAATCTAGGAAAACAAAACGACTGGCCCAATTTTTTCTGACAATCAGTTGAAATATATATGAAGATTAGAAAATTAACAACAGCCTTAAAATATAAACAAAATGTCATTGCTATAACCCAGTAAATCAAATAAAAAATTATAGAGGTTAGGTAGAGTAGGCTTGTGTTATGACTACTATATTTAACTACTATTGTGACTATAATACTTAACAACCCTTTAAATTTCATCTATAGTTAACCTAAAATTTATGAACAGTTTAAGTAATTTAATAATTTCTTTATTTTTAAAATATATTGATATCGTTACAACCCAAATCTTCCCAACACAGTGTTATCCACATCATTAACTTTAAAAAAATTTGACAATTTTTTCCTCTATGTATAACAGTAAATTTTAAACAGGTTCTGAATATATTAATAATCGAATAACCAATTGCAGTTATCGTGTTGAAAGTTTTTTTTTTAATTTATATTTATTTTATCGCTAATACTAATGTATGAATTAATTTATTTATTTTATTGTTTATCTGCGTTAATTTTTATAATGATTCACAACGTAAATCCTTCCTCAATAAATGATCTGTTGAATATAAAAAAAGTTGTTCACTATTGGTAATCATATCTTGAGATCAGTGTGTTCAAATTTACTTGTGTAATATGTAAGATTTTTATAATAAGATAGATTAACAGCAAATCTTACTTAACCAAATTTAACCAATACTTTTTTTTATGGAATTTTGTAAAGAATCAACATTTTTTTTATTTGAAAACTAATAAAATTTATTTAGACAGTTTTCAGAGTAAAAGATCAGCAGAGATAAATTGTTACTATTAAATTAGAACAAGTTTCTTGAAAGCAATATTTAAATTTTATCCCTGTCGAACTGATCCCCTACCTTGGACTACATCTGGACAAACGACTAACCTGGAATCCTCACACAAGACTAAAAAAACAGGAAACTGAACTTCGATTTCGACTATCATAGCACTTACTGGACAAACGGTCTAAACTTCCAATTCATCACAAAAGACGGATCTACATGATTGTAATAAGGCCAATCTGGACATATGGAGTTGAGCTTTGAGGTTCCACTAAACCTTCGAATTCCTCTCGTATCTAATCCTTACAATCCAAAATGTAAAATCCATGGTAAAATCCTCAATGCTCCTTACTTTGTCAGAAATAAAATCATACATAAAGGACCTTAATGTTCCATATGTAACCGATCTAGCCCGAACTAGGTCTGAGGAATAGTACCTTATAAACTCCCTAACAATCCAAACCCACTGGAAACTAACCTTGCTTCCTCTTCCATTCCTGAGGCGCCTGTAAAGAAGATGGCCACGAGACCTGCTAATGTAAAACTTCATTAGAGTGCTACCAATGGGTAGTTTCTCTACCCGCCATAATAACATACGTCAAATTTACTAATTATAATTATGTACAATTGTAAATTCCAATAAAGATAATAATAAAAAAAAAATATATGAAACTTTAATTTTAACGCATCTTTGATAATAACCGATTCAAGCTAAAGTTAATATCAGAAACTAACATATAATAAACTAAATGTGAAATAAATACATTCATATGTGTGGTTTTAATAACTAGTAATATACAATACGCTATACCAGTTTTGTTAAGGTGTATAAGATTTATTCTGGGCCAATTTTCTAGTTACATAAATATTATATGTTACAGTGGTACAAAGTATATACGGTTTAACATATTTTCATAGGTATAAAAGGAATTATACCCATATCCTTGCAAAACACTTCGTTTTAAATGCAGCTTATCTGTATATAATATATATAATTTTCGTTTGTGTAATGAATTTTCTAAACAGAAAAATTCGTAAAAGGAAGAATATATTATTCTTTGAATAATTTGAAGTGTGTTTTCGAATGTTTAAATAATAAAGTGAAAAACTATTGGGGCGTAAAAATTCAACAGGTCTTGTGACCTTCCTTCTACAGCAATTTTCTATTTTATTATTTATAAAGTTCGTTTACGTAGATAAATGGTAATTTACAGAGGATACGTATTTCTTCGTCATTATTCGTTTCTATTTATTTCTATTTTATTAGTAGTTGGAGAAAGAATCCATGTGAGCAATCACGAACAGTATAACCTTCAAAATACTCTAAATAAAGTTATCGATTTGTTTCGACATGATACCCGTGATAAGATTGACGCAGGACCGTAGTCCAAAAATACGTTAGAGCAGGCGAAATGTTTGCCAAAAAAAAATTAAGTAATTGGGCCATCTATTCAAATCATAATCGTAGCACAAACAAACAGACTCGTTCAATAAAAAATAAACTCGTTCAATTTGAATCTAAAAACTGAATAACCAACCTATTCGAACCAGAGTGGGGGTTGGTCAAGAATTAATTTCGTTATCAAATAAAAGTCAACTCCCCCCCCCCCTTTCCCGAGCCCTATTAGAACTGGCAACGCAGCGTACTTGAGCCTGCTGAGGTGACACCTCAACATCCCTTCAATTTAGGCCATTTACTTATACTTATACTTTATTTTACTTATACATAACAAATGCTGCCGTTCCGAAACCTCCTTTAGAAACCTTGAATGACTCCTACGAATTTAGAAAAGTATGTAAACAGAAATGATAGAAAACAATCTAGTGAAGAAGACGTAACTAGTAGAAAAAATATAACACAGGCGAACCAAGTCCATCGATTACAAACACAAAGTTTAAAGAATAAAATCTCCTGTAGATAAGAACACCATTCTTCTGTTTCTAAACCTAGGTTGATCGTTGGTCCATATATCAATAGCTAAAAATTGACTCATACTATAAAACACTATTTTAAAACGTAAGGCCCAAAATTTGTTTATTTTTCATGACTCTTAGAAAGCATTGAACGCGCTGGCACCGTGGCAAGGCACGATGCTACTAAATCCAAGGACTCGGGTTCGAATCTCGCTGGGCAGAATATTTTCTGTTACACTGTAGCCGTGAGTCAACCCTGTGGGTCCTGGAGCCCTCCTAGGGTCCACCCAGCCTCATAAATTGGGTACAAATCTGGCAATCGAGCGAGATTCTGACCAAATCACCTCCTTGCACAACTGTTGGTCTTGTAACCGTACTTCCTTACAAAGTACTGAAGTCCATGGGTTGTAGTAGTACAGATTTAATTTTTTATTTTTTAGCAATTTACAATAACAGTTACATATACAATATGCATATACAAGTTTTCTGTTTTTTGACTGTTCATTGTCAATATGGCACATATCAAAGTTTTTACACATGTACACCTCGCCGAAAATTTAGGAGGTCTCACATATGGATAGCTTGTAGTTTTAGGTGTCAAAGAAATCTTCTTTGGCAGTTTCGAGGAATGTTCACATGGCCAGGAATATTTTGAGGCTGTAAAGATATCGTTAGTGACATGTTCCACTTTGAATAGTGTTCCGTTTTGCGCCGAAAAATTTATTTGATAGTGATAGTAGAGAATTTACATTGTTGGATAATTAATGCCTTTCAATTTTTAAACAATTTAAAAGACCGTTATAAACTTCGAAGTTAATTAACAATATACAGATTCTATGCCATACAAAGATATGTAAAATGTATGTTATGCAGGAAGTTAAAATAAAAATAAATTAGAGTGCTACCAATGGTAATTTCTCTTAACGTCTGTATCATGTCATCGTAATAGAATAACATTGCGTTTAGTTCATGTATTTTTATATAATACCGTTTTAAGTTTTCAATAAATAAATAAATAGAATAAGTTTAATGTTTTAGACATCAAGGGAAATATTGATTTCTATATCTTATAGTGATTAAATCCATGTGACAGGCTAAACCCACTATTGGTTATCCGTTATTAATGAAAGTTTTATAGATTGTGCCCGTTTCTACCTCATATCAATTTTATTGAATTTTATCCACTACTTTCTCTTACGCATAGATATTTCTCTTGAACCACCTATAATTCAAATCGACTCATCACGAACATCGTATATATGACAATCTATGAATCTTTTAGTATTTTATTTATAATTTAAAGCATTATAAAAATAACTTCCATATGAAAGCATTGCTTTCGTTTTATTAAAGTACTTATGAAAAAACTCTTTATTTTTATATATTAGTTTATTAATATATTATATATAAAGTTTTTGTTTGACAGTAGGTACATAAAATTAAAACACAAAATATAATAAACAAATAAATATCTTTTGATCTTTATTCCTTTCCAACGTTTTGGAGATCAAGAGTCCTCTTAAATTTGTATTTAATGTATCCAAATAATTGAATTTTTTTTCTAATGCAGCCTTTTTTTCGAATCGATTTATATTTATATCATCCGCTTTAATTATTAAACATATTTGTTATTTAACTATTAAATTATTTTTTATCACAATTTTTCTATTATAAAAAAGTTTTAAAACTTGAATTCATCAAATTTAAGAGTCTCCTAGATAATGGCTGATGAAGATAGTAAGAGAAAAAAATCGTAAGAAAATTTTATTTTAATTTAAAAACTTAGATTGAATGACGTATTTACCAACTTAAAACACGCGTGTATCAAATCTACTGAAAAAATGCTGAAATGGATCTAATTTTTCAATAAACAAGTTTGGATTTTGATTGTTACAAAAATCTGCCCCGGTATTTCATTAAGGCGTAAGAATAGTACTTGTGATAGCCTATATCTAAACAGGTTGTGGATTGATTGTCAGGGAGGGAAAGCTAAAGAATGAGATCATAGGAAAACGGAATGCTATTCGGTTTTTCTGAAGGGTATACAAAGGTTAGTAAAAGTCTGTAATAGAGAGGATTCCAGCAAAGGAAAACACGTATCCCGCCAAGGTCTCAGTTATTCGTATAATTGAGAAATCGGGGTTGATAAGATTGCAACTTAATTTTGCAACTAAAATATTTCAGTCATAATGTTAAGCTATGAGTGCAGTCGAGTCTCGCCAAACATAGCTTCTGTATTATCTGAGCCATAATTCAGGGGGAAAAAATAAAATTAAGAATTGTATTTTCGTTAATGGGCCTAGTTTAATCAAAATATGACTGTAAAGGGAGTTTTCTACTGCGCGAGATACATCCACATATCACAAAGCCGCCCTACCTGATATCGCACATTTAATTTTTTAGTGTTTCAAAAATATTACATACATACTATCCTGCACGATTTTAATTTTGTAATGTAGTCGCCTTGGTATTAATATATTATAAAAATACAATCATACTGTTGTTTTTATAATTTTATTGTATTTTCTCATTCTAATTTCTATACCTCCCATTTACGATTATTCGAGAATTTCATAACCATGGAGATGGTTACCAGGTATGTTATTCGAAACCTCGCTTTGTTACAAAAACTGAAATAAAAAATTAATTGCTGTATCCAATATTGTTTTAGGACTACTTTTTTTACGTTTCTATAATTATAAATAATACATAAAAAATATAGAATTTAAACCAAAATTTCGGAACAAAAATAGTCATTAGTTATTACTTTCACTTATCAGTATGTAGAATAAATAGAAAGGGAGAGTATTACGGTCATGGAGAATTTCGAATTCAAGTTTTCAAAAGAAATACAATTTTGAAGTATCATTGAATCCAAATAACCAGATCTTGCAAAATGGTGTGTGTATCTGTGAATAGCTCAGCTCAAAAACGAAAGAAAAGACGTAGAAATTAAATATTTAAGACTTTTAATAAGGTGTAGATAGTTGATCGTAGATTAATGATTGGAGAAGTTTGTCGGGGGGTGCGGTCATCAAAGAACAATATAAATAAACAAAACCATATTTATTTATTTTATGCCGACGTTTCGACCTGAGTTTCAGGTCTTCATCAGGGGTTATGGCGTAGAAGGTAGGCCTGCAACTGGGCAACAATTATTTAAGACTTTTATTCTCGATAAAATGGAATAATCGGAAGTGCCACCTTGTATCTATTTTTCAGTTTCTTTGATTTTCTTAAAAATGCTTTAGAGCCGTTTAGAGTAAACTTGGAATGTAAATATACATTATATAATATATTCATACGATTAGAAGTTAAAATTAAAAAATGTAAGGGTGCAGTACTTTGTAAGGAAGTACTGTTAGTAGACCAAAAGTTGTGCAAGGAGGTGATTTGGTCAGAATCACGTGCAAGGACGATTAAATGGTCTTCAATATTAGCTATGCCGTATTCACATTTAAGTTGTTTTAATTTAATTTATTAAATTTTAATTTTCTAAATGGTTTACTCTATCCCAGTGAGCTTCAGGCAAACACATGCCATCACCGACGACCCAGCAACCTATCTTACAATGGCATACTGGCAAAACAAGATGCTTTCAATAGCCGGCCATAAGTCCATATTTTCCTTTTTGTATATATTCTAATTTTTTAGTTTTTTTTTTGTCTTAGGAGGTAAGAAAAAAAAAAAAAGGTTTACTCTAAAGTAAATATTGTTTGTTTGAAATAGTTAACTACCTCACATTTTTTTTTTATTAGTGAAAAATTTATAAATATGAACAATGAAAGGATCTGGTTATTAACATAAGGAGCTAAGAAGGCAAATATTTTTTCAGATTGAAAAACATTTCCGGATATAAGATTAGTAATATAGCCGTATTATTTTTTACGTTATTATACCAAAATTAATATAAAATTGAATAAGAGCTAAACAAGATCAATACAAAGTATATCTATTTTAAGTTACAACTAATCAGATGACTGAACTCAAGCCCTCATTCTTATGGGAAAAGATTTTAGAAATAGGTTTTGATCCCTAATAAATATGGTTTTAATCACTAAATGGAGGGCTAAAATTTAACAAGTAATTAAGGGAACTTTGTAATTAATTTTTACTTGAGAAACTTCAGTCAAAAAATTTGAAATCTCCCAAAAATAAACTAGCAAATTATTATCTTTAAAAACCTAAATACTGGAAGAAACTTGTTCATTTTCTTAATGAACGAAATAATTCATTTTCTCATGTCATACCTTATAACATTTATAGAACTGATGACAATAATATAGAGTGGGGTAACTCGCTAGGCAATATACTACAATCCTAAGTCTTGAGCCTTATTTGAGAACGAATCATAGAAGAAAATATGCTATAGTATGGTAAAAACACACGTTATACGTTAAAGAGGAAGATGTCAGTTTAAAGAGCCGATTATTTAAATAATGTAGCTATAAGTATAAATTACTTATATGTGATTACTGTCTTTATTTTATTATTATATTTTAGTTAGACTTACAAATATTTCACTTTTATTTATTCCCTACTACTTTTTTATTTATTAATAAATTTTTATTGTGTTGTTTTATTTTATTTTTGGTACGAAGTGCAACATCATATCACTGTTACTTATTTCTCAATACTTTGACAGATTGTAATAATTTACAGTAAACAAATTTTAAATCCATGAGTTAAAACAAGTAAGAAATAATAACCAAAGATTGAATATTTTACTGATATTTTAAACAGTTAGTAGTAAAATACCTAAATTAACATCTAAATTAAAAAAAATAAAGTTTTAGTATATTACATAATTTAATATGTTTACTTCAATAATAAATCAAACGTCCAATAATAGAAATAGTGTAAAACGTTAAATAATAAAAAAAAATAGACAATTATACCAGTGCTTTTAACAAATCTCATCAAAAGATAAGAGCAGTTTTATAAATCCTTCTAGGTTGTGAATTCCAACATTAAATTAGTTGAATACATTAGATATTTAAGATATTTAGAATACATAATATCAAACAAGTCATGCAAAACAATAATATATGCAAAAATTAGAGTGAAAATATAGAAAAAAGTACTTAAAATGCCATTAAAAAACAATTCAGAGTGGTAAAACAAGCTTTGAAACGGGTTTATCCCCTACATGTACAAATAAACTCTCATTAATTATACAGATTGAATTCAAGTTAGATAAAAAAAATAAATGAATAAAAACAAAGAAGGCAAAACATGACTTATCATTTTACTGGAGATTAAATTAATTAAATCACTCGTGTAAACTGGGCCATAAGCGGGTTCCACAAAAATTTCAGGTCAGCAGTTAAAATACTGACGATTGTCGAAACTATGGTACTAACATGATTATTACATTCATGTCAACTAATTGTTCTTTTAAATATTTTTACTTTCTTTAACACTGATAAGTAGAGTATCATTTTTCAGAAAAAAAAAGAATAGTAAAATAAATTTAAATGAATACAAATAATAATTGGATTTTATGAGCATTTTTTGCTCCAAATATTATCTGTATTAAATTAAACGAATTTTAATTCCTTTTTTTTTTTTTTTGCACATTGAAATTTTGACCCAGCTACAAATCATTCTCAAATTTATAAGGTAACTGAAGATTGCCCAAGCTTATGTAAAAAAAAAAAAAAATCTGTTAAAATAAAGGCTATAGCAAAACGTTAAAGAAACCTGTTTGATAGAATCTATTCTTCGGTTTTCATATCTTACCCTCGATTTGTGCGACTAATACATAAACTAGTATTTATAAAAACAAAAGATGTAATTTATGAGTAAATTT
The DNA here is from genome assembly GCF_000696795.3 of Halyomorpha halys. Lineage (NCBI taxonomy): Eukaryota > Metazoa > Arthropoda > Insecta > Hemiptera > Pentatomidae > Halyomorpha > Halyomorpha halys. The sequence goes on along the minus strand of NW_027116002.1, from coordinate 1,046,783 downwards.
TCTGTTGCATACATATGTCTTTCTTTTTATATTTACTAGATGAAGATGAGACAACAAATCAATCAACAAAACAAAACAAAATGTTTGATAAAACAGTTAGGTTGTGGAATTGAAGATGATGGGTCTTAAAAACATATTGGTACTATATCGTCCGTTTAAAGCCAAAGAGGTGAATCTACAAATGTTGCTATCAAAATTTGGGGATGATACCCTGACTTTAACTCATTACGGTGCTATTCCTTTCATTATGCTACCAAATTCCAATTTAATATTCTCATTGACGTTACAGTTACTAAATTGCGTTTTTCAAAACGAGTTTCAAATAAATATTTTAATGATAAAATAATATAACTAATGAACCTTTTTGACTTACTAATGATTATGGTTCTTCATTAGAAAAAATTATTACCTACATATATTCTTCATAATTATTTCTGAAAACAAATACCCTTTTAAGTTTGGAATAATTAGTTTCCATGAAAAATGTGACTAATTATTAGAAATCGACAACCTTAAGATGTTAGGAGCTATGTTAATTTTATTAATATTTTAATAATTCACTACACCTTTTGGCAATCTCTCAATTTCATTCGGAATACGCGTATACAATCAGTATTAATTCAAAAAAAGCCAAAAGGTATCTTTCCTCAAACCAAATTTAATAATTTTCTTTACACACATAAAAGTCGTATATCAATAAAAAAATAAGCTATTTGCAGAACCAAAAATAAATCAGATAAAACTTTTAAAACAACCATTAAGAATGTTTGTAGATTCTATCAAAAATTATAAATTTAATAAATATTATAATGTAAATGTATTAAACGCAAACAAATAATTTTTTTCGGGAAAAAAATGATTTCATTCATCTAAATCAAGAAAAAAATAAATTCAAAATTATATTAAATATCAAAATTTATTTTATATTAAAAGCAAATACTTGCCTAAAATCAATATTTTAACAGAAGATGAAATTCCGGGTAAAATTAACTCAAATTAATAATAAATCTGATCTAATATAATAAATAATAACATTTATAAATGTTTTTTATTGATAAGTTACAAGTCACGCGATCCCGCGTTACAGGTATTGCAGCTGAAAAGAGCTATATGGAGAAGAAGAAATCTTGAGATGACAGCAAAAATCCTTCGATCTGGCATTGAAACTTAGTGAGGCACATAAACCGCCAATAACACCCGGACCTCAGATTAGATTAAAACGAGTCAGAAAAAGATCAGAATTTTTTCCTTATTGGACCCATTGGTTAGAGAAAGTGCGGAGTTACATTGTCTAGGCAATGAGGAAGGGCAAGGCTGGGACTCCATTGTTCTTCAAGGTCGTCGCCGGAGCGGGTGGTGTGCTTCGGAATAGTGATCCGCTTAGTTCCATCAAGGATGTGCCAGGCGGTGAATAAGAACTCCAGATCAGCTAGCTGACTATCAACATCTGTAGTTAGGTAGATGTGAATCCTGTGATCGCTTGGGGAGGCTTCCTTGTAACATACCCCCATTATCGGGGAAACGAGAGGTGCAGATTTGATAAGCATCTGAGTTAATATTTAATTAATGTTATTTCACGAATTGAATCGGATTATGACTAGATAGCAAGAAATAAAGAAAAAGTTGGCGATAAGTTCCTCTCAAATACAAAGGTCATTTTAATTAGAACAAGTTTTCTCTTCAAAGTATACTGTATTCATAGAATGTTTGTTTTAAAAAAAATATATATTACTTTTCATATCGCTTTCGGTAGTAGGTAAGGTATGTATTTTAATCTGTAGTTATGGTATCGCATTTTCAACAAAGCTTAAAGCCATTTAAATTGCATATTATGTTTAACATGTTTGTTAATGTTATATCAAGAAACATAAACCAATTATATTGGTATTTTATTTAGTTAATATTACTTACTTCACAAATTGATAATTATTTTAAAAAATTCTATTTTTAACGGTATTCTACCGGTTTCCCATTATTTTTCATGTGACTGAAACGATTAGACGGTTAGTTCAACGTGGTACTATTTTGTTTTCGATTTTTTATCAAACTTAGTTGATTATTTAAGTGTTATTTTTCTGCTCTCTTACCCTTTTCTAGATTTTTTTTTTTTTGTGCCAAGGAATCAATCAAAACATTCAATGTACCATTGGAATTTTTAGATTCCATAGCGCTACCAGACTACCACAAATATAATTTCACTGCACAAAAACCACTCAACTGAAGTAAAAATAATTGTCTAATCTCTTAAATAATTCAAATTTTCCTGTTTCAAGGCGTAAGTTCGGTTTAAAATATATATGTAAATTAAATCAAGAGATAAGAAAAAAACTCGGAATCAACGAAGCCAACTGGAACGGAGGTTCCAGGTGAGGTGTAAGGAAGGCAGGATGTGGGCGCTGCGACCACAGAACATCGTGACGAATATCTGGAAGTTGCTGGCTGGAGAAATAAGAAGGATGACAAGCTTACAAAACGTTGGCGGGTCATTTCGAATTTACAGTGTGAGAAAGAGTTCGATTTTGACGAAAATTACCAGATAATAAAATGAGTGCGCAGCCTAGGAGTTATACTCTCATTTATTTTACGATGAAGGGGGAAGTAGAGACATAAAGCCGAAAACAGTTTCAAGCCGAATAATCATTCAAAAACCCATTAATAACATAATTGCTTAAACAAATGTTTTATAATTATATTTGTAAATATTGCCTTTTTAAGATCATGATAGTCACACTACAACAAACCGATTTTCATGTTAAGACAACCAGACGACTCCAGTATTGCAAGAATGAATGGCGAACGTTTATTTCAACTCAATGCCTGTAGAGTGCAACATAAATCCTGAGAGAGGAATACAAAAGTCACGTGCATATCAATTTTTATTACATATGGTAACGCCTAGTAAAGAGGCGTTTCATTTCTTATAAAACTTGAAATGGTTTTATTTGCTTATGCTAAATCCATAGGATGTACACCAGTATAATTTTCAACTACCGATAAAATATCTGGTGAAAATATATGTAATATTTTTTCCGTTTTAGGTACTCACTAATAAGATAATGCAAAAATACGTTTGCTGTTTTTTTGCTAATATTAATCCAATAAAATATTTTTTTGTCGGTATTATTAAAAAAACGTAGTTAAAAAAAATTAAGAATAATGACCTTCCTCATCATTTCTGACATACGTGGGAGCATAGAGGGGTATTTACACGTTGCCACCCTATTCTAATCTTAGTGGGGATCAAGTATTCATTTCGTGGGACCACCACAGAAATAAAAGTCGACCATCCGGGCCGAATTTGAGCCGGCGTCAAATTCGAATGAATAAATGAAATTAGATTGGTTTTGATTTGTCAAAAAGTGTGGCATAAATTAGTTTTTTTTCATGAATAAATTATTTTTTTAATATGTGATAGTAGAGCTCAACAGTAACAAAAAAGTTCATGTGAGCTAAGTTCTAATTTCACAAAGAAAATCAGGAGTTTATTTCCTCCTTTTTTTTTTTTTTAATCAAGTCACATTTCTTGTTGAATAAGAATTGTTAACTGAAATATAAAAATATTCAAGTTGGGTTATTCTAAATTAATAAAATGTCAATTAAACATAATTTTCTCCAAAAACAAGTAGAATTAGTAAAATTAATTAATTAGAAGTAAAATTGTTTTATAAATGAAAAATTCAATCTGTTTTTGAAAAAAAATCAAAACATTTAATGAACACTCCGTATTTATTTAGTGTTCCTTAAATATAAATTATATAATTTTAAATGTTAAATTCTCAGTTCGACCCCGGGATATATAATATTAGAGTTAAGAGAAACACTGGGCAAGATATAGGACTAGATCGATAGTGGACCGTGCTCTCGATACACGGTCTGCCAAGCAGATTCCTATCGGATCACGAACGTACTGACCAAAATCGAAATAATTGTAATTAGCACTGCGTCATTGCCAGCTTGATATTAATAATTACACAGTATATTTGCACGACGGTGTATCATTGGCTGAAAAGGAGATATAAACATTACTAAATGGCTTAATTAAGAATTATTATTTTATATAGAAGAGACTTTTGTTGCTTGAAAATCCAACCATTGCATGTAGTTTGCATAAATATAACTGCCAACATTGATAATGGTGAACTACATATTTATACCAACTAAAAACTTTGGCTGATTATCATGGTTCATTTAAATATCCATTTAAAGATTTCAAATATCTTGGAATTCACATAGACCAAAGACTTTATAATAATATAAAGTTATAGATAACTGATGAACTTACTTAACAATCAATGTCTTATAAGCGTACGAAGCACATAAAAAATGAGCGGTAGAGCTCCGTCATTAACGGTGTATTTTACCTTTTTGTTTAAAATCATGTATTTAATTAGTCATAATTTAATTACTTCCTTAATATCTTAAAAAAAGTTTTTTATACTCCAAGGAGACATTTCTTTAACACAAGCTCAATTTACTTTAAACTCTCGGTGTGCAAGAATTTTTAAATCACCGAAAACAGAAAAAAAATAATGCCAGAGGTGATATATAAAGAGGCATCCCGAAACTGTGTTGTAGGAGTTACGAAACGAGTATACGTTGTAACCCCAGCCCCTCGGTTACCATTCTGTACAGTGCAAAAGTCAATTATTTTCAGATAAAGTACCATAAAAAAACACGAGTAGTAGAGCTCTTTCACTAAGGTCGTATTTTTCCCGACTTCTGCACTTTATAGAAGTTCATCATAGAAGAGGTGGGGATGCACTTTACACCCATTTTATAACTCCTAAAACTCGTACTCGGTGTGCATGGCTGCTTTTCAAACAGAATAATAACGTGAAGTTGGATTTAGGTCTAAATTTTGTTTTTTTTTGTTAGTATATTTTTTAAGGTGTTGCAGATATCTATAGCCCGTTCACATTAGAAAAAAAGAGTTGGAATTAAGAGAAAGACGATCTTAGAATCTGTAATTAGTTAGAAATTACAGAAATAAATCAGGGCACATTTTGGTTTCACAAATAGATTATCTTCAGGGGAAAACGCATAAACAAAACATGAAATATGTAATATAAATTAAATTTGGGAGGAGATCTCTTAAAGATACCGGATAGTGTCCTGGGTTTCTTCGCAAATAAATTGGACAACCTAGCTTAAACTTATGTTAACTGGAGACTTTTCATGTAAATAACTTTTGTTTATTTATTAAGTTTAATTCAGTTGATTTGTTTACAAAATTCTTTTTGTTCTAATAAATCATTTAAAAAGATAATTTTTAAAAAATCTGGAATAAACAAGACTCATCACATGCATTCATCAGCTTTCATTAAATAAAAATAATGATTTAAGTTAATTATATTTTAAAGAGATTAGATACATCTATGTTAAACCTAATAATTAGACAATTGAAATAGGCACAGTAAACCAGATTAATGAACTCATTTGCACATGTTTACTACAACGTAATGCCAACCAAGGTTTGTGAGGTTAAGAATCCCACCAGTAATGTGAAACAAAAGAATTTGTGAGATTTTTTTTCAGAATCGATTATATAATTTTTTAAATAAAACATATATTACTGTTTGTTGACCTTAAACTTAGTTTTGTAAGGCCAACTGTTAACATAAGGCTAAAACCCAGACTGCTACTAGACAAGGTTTATATGAAATAAATTTATTCTTATAAATTACTAGCTGTGCCCTGCGATTTCACCAACCTTAATTTTGGATAATGCCTGCCTGTTCATAAACAGGTTGAGTAAATGGCTAGGTTCATTTAAATAAATAATTTCCAAAATTCATGTGAATTAATAAAGGACCAATTAAAAAAAAATTATAACATTAAAAATCGTCTTCAGTTTGATGGTTTCATAATGAGAATGTTTTTCATGAACGATTTTTTAAAGTAATTAAAGAAAATTTATGGAACATTAGCATAAACGAACGCTGCTTTCGAAAAATCAATGAGAGTAGCCGTGTTAGATACATGTGTATCAAGAAAAATATTTTTGCGCATGGGGAAGCAAGGGTGGTGGACAGAATTATATAAAATCGATGCTCATTTTCACACTAATATACAACTGTTCTTTAGAAAAACAAAACGAGCCGTTATCGAAATATAGTTAAGCCGAGTAAAATATTGTTACGAAAACAAGTAAAATTAGTCTATGTAATCTGATATAATCGATATGGGACCAGCTACATAAACTCACACAATCACTAATGATTTCATTATAATCGGAGTAATAATTCGGTTAATGATGCCGGAACCTATATTTAACTACAGACGGACACGAAACCATATTTGCCCTTACGCGTCTAAAACATAATGTGAGGGTGAAAAATTTAGATTCTTGATATCGCTTTAATTTTTTTTATGAATACAAAATTTTCCTACTTTCATTAGTGAGGAAGCAAAATAAAAAGCATACATACAACTTAGTTTCAATAAAAAACATTTTGACCCAGATATTGGAACAATTTGGATAACTGCACAAACATGATTTCATTCAATAGGACCCAAGATAGTAATAAACCGTAGCTTAAATGTTTAATTAGGTTATTAACCCTCATAAAGACAAAATCAACAACCCAGTCAATGAAGTTGATGTAGGTACATTTTTTTCTAATTGACCTTATAACTGTAATTATAAAGTGAGGGAGTGGGTAACTACTGAGGCACTATATTACTCAACATCAAGAACCAGTCTATGAATCCTGTTGTGGCAGAAAATTATTTTTGGTTTTACTATAGTCTTGTGGGTTCATGAGCCCTCCGGGATCCACTCAGTCTTATAAAATACACCCTTAATTGCATTAATTAAACATCTGGCGTTCGAGCGTGATTCTGACCAAATCACCTTCTAGTACAACCGTTGCTCTACTAACAGCAATTCCCTACAAAGTGCTCCACCCTTGACCCTTCAACGGTTCAAATTTTTTAAATATTAAAAAAATGGATTTAGAATATGCTTACTTCATACATCTCTTTTTATAATTTTTTTTTTTATCATTCTATTAATTTTATTATCTCAAACAAAACCAATACATAATACAAAAATTGAGAACCCTCACGATAGCCGAGTGTTCTAATAAACATTTTGTTTAAGTTAACTTACTAAATTTAGTTTAGTTTTCATGACGATGAAGTTGTGTTAATTATCTTACAAAATGATAAACTCGCCCTTAAAGATGCTATAACTGGCATTTCAAGGATAAGAAAAAACCGTCTTTTATCTTCGTCAAAATTAACATTTTTTTTTTTAATTTTGACTCATAAGATCCTTCCTTATAAGGATTAAGGATGGGTTCATTACTACGATTCATTGCTAGCACCAGTTAGATATGGTCAAAAAGAAACGTTTTGTGGTGAAAAATCGATTTGTTATATTTCGCAATTATAACCTGTTTAAAAGAAAGCATTAAATTGATTGAGATTGACGGTTACTCCACTGTTCTTAAGGAAGTATATCATTTTTTTTTTTCAAGACGCTCTATTAATTCCCGAAATCAGTCAGCTTCATAGATAGGTAAGTAAATTATGTGATTCAATCTATCTCGTCACAATTAGCAGAGACTGCTAAAAGTGCGCATACTCTTAAAAGCTTGAAAGGATCTTCTGGACAGGATAAAATTTTAACCTAAAATCATTCTATATGTAGGGCATTGCTCTAACTGAAAACAACCCTTAAAATTTAGTTCTAGCACCTTTGAACCGCTAGGGATTAGCTGCAGATGTCCAAATGTAACAAGTAACAAAAAAAAAGAGTTATAGGGGTTGAGAAACGCATATAAATAATGCACCCCCTCTAATGACCTACAAAGTACAGAACAAAAAATCAACATTTTCTGAGAAAATGTGACAATAATAAAACTGGATAATCAATAAATGAAAATAATTTACCATGATAAGGCGATGGCCCCGAAACATTATAAAGATGAATTAAAATAAAATGAGGTGTAGATAAGTGGATAAGATGGTCGGGGGTGCGGTCAGAAAAAACACAAATAAACAAAAAATTACACTTCAAAACAAGCTTACATTTTTTTCAATTAAAAAAATGGAAATAATTTCTTAACTTGTTAGTATAGTGTATTTGCGGTTTAGTATAATACAAATGCAAGATATGTACTTATTTACATTTACGCAACTATTTATGTATATTAAATCAAATAATTTAACATGCTTTAATTTTTAACATCTTCATTACTTGTCCGTTCAGGGGGCTAAATTTACCCCTCAGTGACAGAAATTTGTGATGGCGTAAGTTGGGGGATTTCTATTCCAAAAATTGGTTAGATTGGATTGGATTAGAAAAGAATCGTTCAGTTCTCAATCAATAAATAAACTTTTGAGGGAGGATGAGGGTGGAGGATGGTGTCAAGTCTGATCTTGTCAAGTCAGGTTCTGATGTGACCCAGTGGTTGGTACAACTACTATTACTCCAAGGGAAAGGAATATCTGATCTCCGCGTTCCATGTCTCTTATTATTGTAATTGTTATACATTTCATTATAAACATTAATATAAAAATAAAGCTTAAAAAAACTACATAAGTATTTGTAAACTTCATACAATGAAATACAATACTCATCTAAGTTCAATTATTTAACCAAAAATAAGAAGAAACTATAATTCATCATAAATTGATTATGAATCGAAATGAAAAAAATTATGTATCAGAATATAATGTAACTACTTTGTGATTTGGTCATTAAGTTCCCTGGCATAATACATTTACACTACTAGTGCCGCTCATATTTATAAAAACAAATTGACTAGTTGTATATTATTTGAAAAAAAAAGAGCTTCAAAGGTATTTTCCAATTAAATTAAAATAATTTAGTTTTTCAAACAATGTTATGAAATATACATTTTTCTGTTTCTTTTGGTTTTGAAAACTTTAACCTTTAAAAAAGAAACATTGAAAAACTTAATACTTTACAAAAATATATTTTTTCCTGGAAGATTATTGATTGACCGTGTGTAAAGATGAAAGGAATATGGTCCGGGTGCGGTCAAGAAAAACTCAAATAGTAGAAATATACTATTTTAATGAGCCAACGTTTTGCCCCACGTTGCAGGGCTTCTTCAGGGCTATTTTGACGGCAGTAAAAACTAAAAATTTTTAGTTTAGACTGCCGTCAAAATAGCCCTGAAGAAGCCCTGCAACGTGGGGCGAAACGTTGGCTCATTAAAATAGTATATTTCTACTATTTGAGTTTTTCTTGACCGCACCCGGACCATATTCCTTTCATATTTTTTCCTATTTAAACAACTTAATTCCTAGAAATCTTTTTTTGACTTGAGAGTCTAAACTTTACCACCATTCTTAGTAAAATGATTAACCACAATTTTCGCAATCTCAAGTAGATTTCATATCTTAAATTTTATGGTTTTCATATAATTGGGGAAGGAAAAAGGGGACAACTTCGTACACCTTTCTTGTCCACACCGAGGGTTTTTTTATTTCATTAATTTTCTGTATGACAAAAGAGTGTTGTATGTAAAGTCAATACAATTTACAGTAATTAATTGTAAATTAATTAAGAAATTTATATTTTATTTTTAATTTCATTTTTTAATAAATGGTATAGTGATATTTTCAATTCAATTTTAGAAGATGTTCCTGCTAAGACCTTAATCTCAGAAAAAACAAAAGAAGAAGAATTATTTGAACGATATAACAATTTTAATTTTCTTATTCTACATTAAATTTTAAATTGATTTTTTTAATCAATTATTTCCAATTAAATTTAACATAAAGTTATTCCTAAGGTCGAATCTTTATTACTTAATTTATTCCGAAATTGAATCTTACTAAAATCATTCCCTTGTGCAACAAATATAGATTTAAAAAAAATAAAATTATCTGTTGCAGTACATTCCAAATACAGTGACAATCAAAAGAAGTGCCTCACACCAATAAACTGTCTCGTGATTGGACCCACTGACAACAAAGGAACCACTAAAAGCCGGTTTGCTATCAACTATCGATTCCTTCGGATCGATCGCTAGTAAATGTGGACCGCATAGGCAAACACTTCCTGGCATTAAGAGATTGGCGCTCTTGAAAAATAAATATAGTTCAACCTCTTATCTCTATCAGCTGACAAATTCGATCCAGTAAAACCGAAGGTCGGTCACGCTAGGATTTCCTTGATTCTCATTTGGTGCCATTAATGTAATTTATGTGATGTACTTAGGAATAGCTGTATAAGTCAGAAAATGGCTAAATTAAGTTGAGTGTTGTATATGCTGTTGAACAGGAGTGTTCAACATTCTTATAAAGCTTGCCACAACCTAAGATTCTCCATATTGAGGTGAGCATGTTCCCCAGAGACAATGTTCCCCTTTCCTATAACCTACCACCTATTCCATCAACAGAATAATTATCTCTGTACTATAAAAAACTATTATTCTAAACTATTATATTACTATCTATAATAAAACTTAAATAAACTTATTAATTTCACTAATTTGAAGTAGTTTTAGCTTTTTCAGAAAATTTATATTATTGCCATTTTTTCTTCTGTAAGAGAAATAATGTTAACAAGAATATTTGAAAAATGTTGATCAGTAAATATATGTGGATTAAAATAATAATAAATAAACAATATGTAAATGTAAAATGAAATAAAAAAATAATTTACACTATTTTTAATGAAGCTTTTGAATTTTTTTTCTGTTGGGGCAGATTTTTAAAATCCATTTAAACGCAATATCGACCGATATATATCTTTTATTAGGCTCCAGTTGTTCACACACTTATGTTGAAACAAACCGACAAGAATATCGTAACGCAATTTTTTTTTATTTCAATATAATTTCCGGAAGACAAAAGCTCGTTTGCCCTTCGCCTCTCTACTAATCATTGTCGCCCTTCCACTTGACTTGAAATTTCTGCTATCGATATAATCATTTTGGTACATAAATCACATACACCAACTTTAATTACCCTTACATTTCAGAAAGAAACTTTTTTTTGTTTTCAATAACAAGTTAAGTAAGAAAATTTTAAAAACCTACTGGCCGACGGCGTGCCAATCCCAAACCCAATTTCACGCTGTGGTGTCACATTGTGGGACGAGGTACAGATCATTCTGAAAATCTGAGTATCCTGCTTACGTCCTCTGTAGACAGTTCCTTTAATCTACTTTCAAAAGAAAATGTTTTGGAAGAAATAGTGATTCCAAAATGTAAAACAAGACTTATTTCGTCCATTCCCTGACTATTTGTACTTCTCACTATAGATAGCAAATTAAACCTATTCTGAAAAGGAAACGATTTTGGTGGAAGAATCATGTCTATTTCATAATGTTCTTTAGCATGTAAAAAACTTGGTCTGTTGTTAAACATATTTTTGAGAATACCATGGCTTGAAATTTCTGGATTAATAATGATAAAAATATTATAAAAGATTTCTTTATTCGATGATACCCTGATAATTTTTCTAGTCCAGAGCTTACGGGCATGCCAAATGACTATATTCAAAGTTTTTTAAGATTTCTCTGAAAATTTCCCAACGAAGATTAAAAATTAACTTAATATTTAAAAATATTACTTGTTCAAATATTAATCACTCGTGAGATTGGACCTAATCAAACGATTTTTTGGGGGATTTCAATAAAATATTGCCTCAAAATCGTTTTATAATTCCTGTAAGATTCGGTGTATTTTTTTTTAATCATTGGGTTTGTTAAAATGTACTGACATGAAAAATATAAATCCCAAAGTAAATTATCTAATAATATCAATCATCTGAAATATGTTAAAATCTTCTAGAAATATAAATAATTGGAGAAGTTTGTCGGGGGGTGCGGTCAGCAAAGAACTACATAAATAAACAAAACCATATTTATTTATTTTATGCCGACGTTTCGACCTGAGTTTCAGGTCTTCATCAGGGCTATAGAACAAAAGAGATAACAACAACATTTAGAGAAACATAAAATTGAAAAGGAATAGTATACAAACAAATTTGGAATTATACAAAATATTGAATTGAATCATAAACGATAAAAAATATATAATTGATAATTGAATAGTAAAAAAAAAATTTAATTGATTGATAATCGTGGAATTAGATGGTAGTAGATTGAAAACAGTGAATATCTCTCATTCAAATTGTTTAAAAAGTTATACCAACTTTAAATATTCGTATTACAACACTGTTTTGAAACTTTGCTCCCAAAATGAAAATCGTGGATTAAAAAAAAAAATATTTAGAAAAAGGGTATTTGACCACGAACCCCTTTTTCCCTGCTACAACCACAATTAAAGTTATTTGAAAATATCTCCACGAGGAGTAAACTGATCAATAATCATAAATAATTTGTTCTACTAACTTCTCAGCCTTACACATGGTAGCCTTTTGCGTTAGATTGTTTCATAATATTAAACATTTGGTCAAACAATTGTTTTAATAGATAAATTTGACATTTTTCTAGAGAAATTAAATATCAAGACAGCTAAATTAAATTTTTATTTCAAAATTAACAGATTTGACCAATAAATAAATCAGTTTTACAAAATAATATTTTTGCCCAATTGATGAAAGGTACTTTTTTTATCAAAGTTGAGTCATTTTTTAATAAATTAAATATAATAATTAGCAGTATAAAATATAATGCTTTTCCAACGGATTAACATTTAATTTATACAGTTTTGCAACGTATACAACACATGAATACTTAATTTCTACAAAATTAATCGCTGTTAATGCTAATTCAATCTACTACGTGAAATCAGCCGAATAATGGACAGGCTATTTTTAGAAAATATAATTGAACTTAATGGAATGTGATAATGTGGATTATTTTACATTTTAGTAAATAAATGTTAATAAAATATCAGAATAAATATTTTGTTTGGTTATAATAACTTTTTGAACAATACACATTAAAGTTTTAAATGTACAAGAAAAAAAAAGAATAGAGATCAATTCATATTTTGAGTGGCAGTCCCCCCCCCCTCTTACACGGAAATGAGACAAATTCAATATAACAAAATATCGATCTTCTTGTTTTTTCACGCATCTTAATTAAAAAAACCACGCACTGAATTTTACAATTAAACTCAAAGAATTATGTAAACAAGTGCTGTTTATGGTATATGAACTCTTTTTTTAGTTTTGTAAACAATAGCGTAATATGATTTTTTTGTTTTGTGTTTTTTTTTTTAATATAGAATGTAAACGTTAATAAAATTGGTTTATCATATATTATTATTTTTATATAAATGGATGGACAATCCTTCTTCACCTCGATCCATTTGGTCTTTTGCGATATCATATAACTAACAATTTTTTTTTTCTAATAAATATTATAGGAAAAAAATATCTAGCAAAGTGTTCAATTTGTCTACACATCCTGCTTAATTAACCATTTAAGATAGCTTTGGGATGCTATGATAAAAAAAAAATACAACAAATAAATTTTAAGCACAACCGATTCTTTATTTTTATTGGAAAAAAATTTTTTAAATAAAATTTTATAAAATAACTACTGAAAACTTGAGGTCTCAACGATTTGATAAAGTCTGTCCAATGATTATTAGCTTATAAACTGATTTCATAACTTTTTAAATTATTATTAATTTATCAGTTAATGAAATCCTAGAATTATCTTATAAATTAACCCGAATAATTTTATGAATCAAATTAATGTTTCTTGTTAGTTATAAAAATATTTTTTATAATTAATTGAAAAATACCAAGACTATGATTAGCTAAAACCGGTATATATATTTTTTTCTAACAGAAAATTAAGTTCACATAATCAAAACAAAAACAGAAAATAAAATAACATACCAGAAAAGAAACTGAAGAGCCGCGAAGGACACAGGGGCCTGGAGAGGAGACGCTGCGAATTGGCCTAGGAACGGGAGCATCGCTGTTTATTGTTAGTCACGTAGGGCGGACCGCTCTAATTGTAAACGGCTAACTGTAATTCAACAATTGTTGATAACAGGTAGCTTTACAGCTCTAAATATACAACATGACCTTTAGCAACAATGGCACTACATATAAAGTTAGGTCACTTTAAGGCGAAACGAGTCTATGGGTAGTGCCTAGTAGGCGTAATGGAAGCAATGTCCTTGGATCTACAATATCTGAATAATATTCCAGCAAGCTAACACAAAACAAAAACATCCATTCAGGACGCTGGACCATCTGCGTACATCGAAATACTATAAATTCATTCATAAACTTCATAAATTTGGACTCGGATTCGACAGAAAAACTCAATTTTTATTTAATTAATTGTTAATTACATGACTTTTTTTGACAAAGACCTTTATAAATTCCATACTTGACAAAGTCCATACTTTAAAACCCTAAATTACTCGATTATAACACATCAGTAAAGCCTGTAACATTAATCAAAGCGTAGGTACTGGTATTTGGTGGGGGAACAAGTCCAGCAAGTGGGCCTAGTGGTATTTTGCCAACCCCTGGCGGCTACCTGTGTTGCCGCCACGTACTAACCAGGGTGGGAGTGTCAAGATTCATTCCTCAGGACCGCCAAAAAATGAATGTTTAACTGCCCCTGCTGGGAATCGAACCCACAACGTTCGGAACACGAGCGCACTGGAACCTACGCCCCAACCCGCACGGCCGTCATGTCCCTTCATCTAAGCGCTACCAACAATCCAAAATAATTTAGAATACTATTTGACCAACAAAATTATTCTATATTAGTTGAATTCCAACAAATGTTTAAAGTTGACCCTGACAAACTATTGATTAAATTGAGGGAGGAAGGTCAAGTGGAAGTGTTGCTGACTTATACAGGATATCAATCGATGTTATAAAGAAAATAGTTACAAATAAAATTAAAGTAGATAAATAATAATATTAGGAGAAGGAAGAGAAAAAATTACCACAAAAGGTATTGATACGTGTGAATATGGACAAAATCTATTGTTCATAAAATGCTTAAACGAAGAAACTTTTCAAAGATAAGGGATTAAGACGAATATTATAGTATAAGGTTAAGGTATAAGCTTTGTCAAATCCCTTTAATATAAAAAAATTAAAAGGATTTCATTACAGCAACGACTGAAGATTATTCGACAAAAAAGACGAAGGTAAACACCTCCAGAAACCTGAAATAGTTTATAAACTGGACAATCTCCGACGAAGTCATTTATTATAAAATTTATATAGTTAATCCTAAATAAAACCACATTGACATATGACCCTCTTTCAGTTCCCTGTAATTAATCAGTGGATGAAATTGTATCAATTTATAATTGAGTGAATTTATGCTACTACTCAGTAGATATTGAAAATAATTATTAACTAAAATCAATTAAACTAGCTCATTTCAGGAAGTTCAGTTAACTCCAAGACGTGAAATAGGCTCTAATCTTTACAGTATTTATGTTACTTAGGTGTCTCCATTATGTTATCATGAAACGACAATGGCAGAAAATTTATCTTTTTTACCACAACTACAAGCATTTATCACCCAATTTAAGGTTTAGCACATATCTACATACCTCTAAATTGATTAAATCAGATGGTTGAATATTTATACGAAATGTATTTATTTATTTTTATTTTTTCTATATATATTTTTTTTTAGGTTTTTAATATCTTGAGAACGTTTCTAACATTTTAAAAAAATAATATCATCTGCTTTATAGGCAAAAAAGAAGAAGTTAGGCCTTAGCAAGGGAGCTCTGCAGCTCATGCTTTAATTTTAATTTTATATTTTTAATTCATTCATTTATTTCTAAATGTTTTATTTAGTTTTCAACAGTCAATTTTTAAATTACTTCTATAAATAAATTAAGCTAAGATGGGCTGAAAATAATTCACCACAATTTCATTATGGTTTTCACTACGTTTCGGCCTATCAAGCCATACTCAAGAACAAAATATACGATATTTATAAGTAAACAATATTTATAATTTGATTACAGTCACCACATAAATTCATACGAATCACAATATCATGTTAATAAATTTTTTTTAGTTTTAATTAAGTTAAATATAATCCATATATAAAGAAACATTTAGTTATACAGGATACCATCCATTACTTGGACCGCCTTCAATTATGTTTTTAAAAGCATATATACAATTCGTATTTCACAAAATGTTTAAAACTTATATACGTTCACATTTACTAACATAATTATTGGTATATTACTTAATAAATGTTTTTAAAATCACTTTACGCAGAATAGCATCAGCTCCATTTTTTAAATGAACAATGATCTACGGTTTGTTGGATATTAAGTTAATATGTAATAAGAGAAGTTTTGAGGTTGATGGATACAATACCTATTGGACATATTTTAAGATAGTACAGTATAAGATTCTAATTTATCCATAATAGAGCATTAATGAACTAATATTCAGACAAATATATTAAAAATAAATTCCGAAAGTCTGTTTCTCTTGAATTGATTTTTTTTTAGCACTTTAAACATAAAATAAAACTTTAATTGGTCCGGGTCAAGAAAAATGAAAAATACCTCATAAACAATTTATAACTAACCAACATTTCCCCCAACTTGGCAGGCCTTTCAATGAAGTTTGTGCAAGTCCTGCAAAGAGGGGCAGAACGTTGATGACATTAAGCAATAAATAGTTTGTCTGATATTAAGGTGCCTTTTTTTAATGCAACGCGGACCATCATTTTATAGTTAATTAAAACAAACGATCAACAAATAATCTTTCAATTAAAATTTAAAAGTGAGATTAATCGAAGAAAAAGCGAGCACATTACGGAAAAAAATAAAATAAAATTTAGGCTAACGAAAGAAATGTGACAACTAAACTCACTCGGCCTGTTGTGGCTGTGACGCCGGGGGTGGGAGCTCCGTGACTGGAGGCGGGGGGTCGCTGAGCCTGATGTGCCTCAGCCGCCGCATGCTCCGTCGCTGCCAGCTCCTCCGCTGCCGCCGCTTCTTTCTGTAACGCGTCACGGGTATTATTCATACTATATATGTTCAGGTAATTATGTATTATCCGGTATATGTTCTGTTGTTGTGGGACACAAGTGTGGAGAAAGGAGTAAAATGTAAGGTATAAGCTAAAAAAAAAAAAAAGTGAAGCGAAAAATGCGGTAAACGAGCTCCGGAGGCAGATCGGAGGAGTAGGAGTCATCACCGTGGGCGTGGTCCCCTTCTTTTTAGCATCAGTTTTCCTTTGAAGTAGTGTAAGGTGCATCACCCCTTTGGATTATAACTAGATTTCTCAACTGATTCGTGTCTATGCGATTTAAGGCCCCGACCAGTCCGGAAAATTCTTAAGCGTGCGCAAGTTGGTGAGTTAGTAGACGGAAATGATATTTTTAAAGCAGTAATCATAATAAGGTAGGTTATAACACACAACAACAGAACATATAGTTGACGGAATAGTACCTATATAGTAAGAAGCAAGTGAATAGTTGACATATAAAGCAAGATATTCATCTTTTTTCTTTTCTTTTTTTAAAATTATACTGATGAAACTAAACAATTGTTGAGTGATAAAATGAATGAACACTAGAATGATATAAGAAACAAGAAGAAGGATTACAATAAAACAACAATAGTGCAGCACGCATCTAAAAACCAATATAAATTTGATTTTGACAATACAATAATTTTACACAAATAAAATAATACTTTAAAAAAGAATACTTCAACCTATTTATATATCAGAAAATTTTAATCATGCAGTGAATTTTAAAACAGACACAAGAAATTTGATGCAATACTAAGCAGATATTTTAAGCAAAATGAATTTATGAATAATATTGTTGAATTTCAAGTTATTTTTTACAATTAACTTGGATATAAAATTTAATAATAAAAGAAATAAGCATTTAGATCATAACATAGTTTGAAATAAATCAATTATATGCCTCACCTATAAGGAACGTTAAACAAAATGTGTAATAATATTGTTTAGTTAATCTTTAATTAAATGTTTTAAAATATAATGGAAACGTGACAAAATAAGTAATTAAACATAAGCCAAGGGAAACATATTAATAAATTAGTATGATTCCCTATTGTTTACTGAAATTAATGACCCTGGCAGAATAGCCTGCAAAAAGTTGTTAAACTGTTGGCTGAGGTGTAAATTTACATCTAATGCATGCTAATTTATTAGTAATAATGTTGTTTGTTATAAATGAATGTATAATAAAATAATGAGTAAAGATATAATAAATATATTTGTATAGTAAATATATAATATAAGTAAATGTTATTTCCGTTATTAAAAAAATAAATATCTGTTTATAGTTGGAACTCAAAACACATAAAACAAGACCTTACAATCTGAAATATCTCAATGTGTACGTAATAGTCCAGTAAAATTACAAATTACCCAAGAAGGGATTGTAATCTAATTTCTGGCAATGGATTCAAATGCAAAAGTGTTTAGTAAAAAGACAATAGTAAAAAAAGTTAACCAATCTCTTGAGATGCGTAGGCTACTATGTAGACTTACATGCCAGATTTTTAAAATGACTACCATATATTTTTAGGTGTATAGCCAATAATTCCCAATGTACGTTATTTCAGAAACTTGTACTTTAGGAGTTTAATTGGCATTAAAACTAAAAATATATGAGGTAATTTTGAAAAATCTGTGATAAATCTACGCAGTCAGGTTTACAGGATTACCATTTTCTGTAAAACTTGTTACCATCATATTTTTTGAATGTTTTTACATAAAAATCCGTTGAGATTAAGATAGGCCAAATTTTAAGGTATTTTACTGCACTATGTTCTAATAGAAATGTTCTGCTGGCATAATCTTAACACAATAAAAATGTTTATTTATAAAACGAAACAGTCTGTGTCAAGTTTTATTCATTTTAATGTCTTCAAGAAAGAGATTACTTCAAGTACACAACTGGTAACGTTTCGCAATTGATATTCTGTTTTTGGCTTATATGAACCTAAAGTTAATATGTCTGATTTTTATTATTATAAAATGATTCATGTGTAAACACAAATTGCAATGGTATAATTCTGTAGCTCCTCTACTACAGTAATAAACTCGCAAGATGGATCAAAACAGGAAAGGCAATCTCATTTAGAGCATGTCAAGGTAATCTCCAACGGTGATAGATGGGCTAACCAGAGCTAAACTCAGGGGCTGATACAACCACTAAGAACGGGCAATAGTCGATAGTTCAGGAAACCGATAGATTAACTTTTCTTACATTTCATAGAGTGGGGAGTGGTAGGATAACATAAAAAATTGAGTATGTATGAGTAAAACCAATTTCCTTAAAAAATTACTGAGCATTAAAATATGAAATATAAAATAGGAACAAAAGAAAGTAAGACATACAAGTCAGGCCAACAACCTTAATGCTTGACATCTAGAAACCGTACATCAACACCGGAAGAGGTATAGCAGGGTATTATTTTCCCCCATGCCTCTCTTGTTATATTACTAATTCCTTAGTTAGACCACCGAATTCACTGATTTTCAGGCATTTTTTTAGACAGGTATACTAAAAAATATATACATATACATTGGGTTAGGTAAAAACAAATTATTAAAAAAAAACATTTATTAACAAAACAATGTTCAGAAATTGAATACAAATAAAACTTTATACGATTTTCAATGTTTCCCTACTTCCAATAAGATACGGGCCATTCTGTTACTGAACTAAGTGAATGATCTGATTCAAGGAGAAACAGATGTACAACTACACTCCTTAATTTTTAGTGAGGATGTAGCTTATTTTATGTAATCACACTCTTGAAACCTATCCTTGTAGTAAATACAATGTAATGACATTGTTTGTCATTAGTGTGCTAATTTTAGTAAATGGTCCCCACATAAGCTCGAGAAAGCTTCTATTACTGAATTAGTAAATAATGAGTATTAATGTTATACTAATAGTCATTGGAGTTCAAAGGGGGAGGATCAGTAGATATTAATCTCCTTCTCCAAAATATACGGAAAATATGATTTTCATAACCATCATAAATGTAAGATTTACATTTTGAGTAATACTTAAGCAATAAAATAACAAGTAAAGAAATAAAAAAAATATATATTACAACAAAGAAAATAATAAAAAGTAGGAAAATGTGATAATGCCCACGTATTATTCTGTTTCATATTTTCGTAAATCGCCCCTTCCTTCGTGAAATAAAATCACCTTCCACTCCTGGACTTAGCGGTCCACTGTTGAACGAATATTATACGAAAAATAGTTTTGCGATCAAAGATAGAATGAAGATGTATTTTTTACTTCATGTTTTCGTAAAAGAGGCACGAATGACGGAAAGCAGATCCAGGAAACTACTTTGTTATGAAATATACTGACACATCTTAAACTACTTAATAATGTTTCATGCAAATAAAACCTAAGATACCTTAATGCAATATAGGTCTAAGTCCGTTCTCTTCAATTTTTACATTCTGATACCATTTTATTTACTTGGTTTTAACTTCATTTTTCTGTTAATTTTCACTAAATTTAATGAGAATTATTACTCTGAAGATTAAAGACATTTAAAAAGCCAATATCATCACTAAATAAATAGTCGACTGATATGAACACATCTATTGGAAACTTTGTTTCGGAGTGTTCACAAAACTTTGGAAGATAGACTTCGAATCTTATTCTAAAAATTATAGACACTTAAAAGCCAATAACACCAAAAAAAAAGAAAAAAAATAGTCAAGTGATATCAACACATATTTGAGAAAAGTTTTTTCTAAAGTTTGAAAAACGGACTTGAAAGTATTGTGAAGTGATGTAGTGAGAGATAAAGAACCATCTTTTTATTTCTTCCATTTCCTGTAATCTAAATTTAGTTGCTAAGTTCTGATTTAGACAGGTGATTGAGGCAGTACCTCATTTGCCCTCTTCAATCGATACTCCCCTTCATTTGTATCGAGCGAGGACAGTATTTTAAACAACCCAATTCCGTCCAATAATGGGATCCCATTCTGCAAAATCCTGATATAATGAGAATTACAGAAGTTTGGTTTACATTTTAATAAAGTATTTTACCAAAACACGAATGTGTTTTATTTAAAAATGTTCACTTTTACTTTTTTTTGGACATTTAATAATAATTTCAAATATCTTATTATAATTTATAAAAATCATTGAAAGGAGAAAATGGAATATATAACCCATAAAAAAAAAATGAAATAAAGCAATATTGTTCAATTTCTTATTACATGAATTATAA
>NW_027116002.1:978065-1025560 GCF_000696795.3 Halyomorpha halys | reverse complement strand
TTCCAATATGAGCAAAATTTCTACATAAATAAGATACTCATCAATCAATGTTGAACATATATAATATATAATATAATTTTTGTTTATTTTTAATCAATATACATTATTAATATTATTGAATTATATTAAGTATGTATTGAATTCATTTTATTTGTAATAAATAATTACCTAATTTTATTTTAAAAAAAAAAAAGATAAAAGTCACAATTTTATAACTTTGGACTAGGGATGGGATATCGAAAGCAAAATATCGATATTTCAAAATATCGAAAGTTTAACGAATTAAAGTAATAATAATTATAAAATTATACCATAGCATGACATAGAAAGATTTATTTTATGTCATACTTAATCAAAATATATAAAAAACTTTTAATATCGATGAAGCAAAGCAACACCACGACAACCATATCACAAACATAACGAATATAAACTAAAATGTAATTATAAAAAAAAATATGATGAATTGACTCACCAAACTTCCTATAGAGATAATCCAGATTAAAATATAATTGTTTAAATTGTATAGAAAATTTAAAAATGGAATATCGATATTATATTTTATTTTGATAATAAAATATTTATTTCGATATTTTGTATTATTGTAGTATCGATATGGAATATTAGGAACAATATCTCGATATTTTTTTATCGAAATATCAATATTTTGTTTAAAAAGACTAGAAAATTGAATAGAAAATTTAAAAATGGATTTTTTTTTAATACTACTCATGTATTTCGATATTTTACATTGCTGTAATATTGATATCGAATATTGGCAACAATATTCCAATATTATTTTATCGAATTATCGATATTTTGTTTAAAATGACTAGAAAATTTAAAAATGGAATATCGATATTTTATTTTGATTATTACACATTTCTATAGATATTTTGTATTACTGTAGTATCGAAATGTAAAATGAGGAACAATATTTCGATATTATTTTATCGAAATATCGATATTTTGTTTAAAAAGACTAGAAAATTTTAAAATGGAATATCGATATTTTTTTTTTTTAATACTACATATTTATTTCGATATTTTACATTGTTGTAATATCTATGTCGAATATTGGCAACAATATTCCAATATTATTTTATCGAAATATGGATATTTTGTTAAAACAGACTCGAAAATAGAATAGATAATTAAAAATTGAAATATCGATATTTCTATAAAACAAAATATCGGGATATCGTTGGTAATCTTCAATATCGATATTAATAACAATTTAAAATATCGAAAAGAACTTGAATTTATCAATTTAAAATATCGAAAAGAACTTGAATTTATCAATTTAAAATATTGAAAAACTTTTTTAAAGCTTTAAATAAAATTTCCTAAATCTTTTTAAACTAAATATCGATATTGCGATGAAAAAATATCGGGATACTTTTTATAATTATTGATATCGATATTATTAGCAATCTGGAATATCGAATGGTATAAGAAATTATTAAAATCAAATATCAAAAAAACATTTTTTTAGCTTTTCATAAAATATTATAGTTTTCTTTCATAAAATATCGATATTTCTATAAAATAAAACATCGAAATATCGTTTATAATCTTCGATATCGATATTAATAACACTGTTAAATATCGAAAGGAACATGAATTTATCAATTTGAAATATCGTAAAACTATTTTTAGCTTTTCATAAAATGTTTTTTTTTTTATACTATACCATACTATTTTTATAATTACAGAAATATCAAATATCGAAATGAATATGAAATTATCAATATTATAAATATCTAAATACTATTTTTTAACAAAATATCGATATTTGGATTAAATATTTTTTTTTTTTTTTTTTAAGAAACTGATATTATCGATAATATCGATATCGATATCCTATCTCTACTTTGGACACGCTTAAGGCCAAGCATAAATACTATGAAATTTTAAATGAAAAAAGAGAATAAAAAGGAAAACACTTTACTCCAATATTCACTAACAAATTAAATTCATTAAAAAATAAATCAATAAATTGCTAAAATAATAATAATATAAAGGTATAGAAATACCTAACAGTTTACAGACTTTGGTTTTTTTATTTTTTCTTGGTTAGCAGGAACTTGGAATCAGAATAAAAACTGGTCGTCTTCCTGTATAATTTACTTATCTTTATAACTAGCGGTTTCGACCATCATACGACCTTATGGCTAAAGCAATATTTAAACGATATCCTCCATCGAAATGAAGACAATGTAAAGATGAAAAACACTAAATAACAAATAATTAGTTGAATAAATTAACTATTTATATAACAATAGCATTTTTAATACTATTGAAAAGGGGACGGATATTGTTTTTTAAGACATAGCTCTCTCCATTAATAGACATTTATGTATTGATATATAAGTATATATAGTTGTATATTAAGAAATAACTAGTTTAATCATGGGATTTACCCCTCAATATGTTTTCTTCTTATTTTTAATTAATTCGAAATGTAACCGATATAATGCTCATTCGTATATAAAATATAATATTATCAAGAAAGTATTTTCAACATAAAGATCTGGCATACTTTATAACGACTACCTTTAGGTAACAGTTTGTTTAATAATTAATTACGTTGCCCCACTGGAAAATATTACTTCAATTTTACAGTAAATATATAGCTATCCATAAACTTATACTGACCCTGAATTGTACCTGCTAAAACCTAATAGCAAAGCAGCACATGAACATAAGTTTTAGGCACGCTACAAATTTTTGAACGAAATACGCGGACCTGAATAATTTGAGACACGGAAATTGGAAATTCATTTAGCCAAACTAAAAAAAACCGTTAGATATTCAGAAACAGACAGACTAAACCTTTTTTTCCCCATATCTTTAGCTCAAATTGTTCTAAACATTCTTGGAATATCATTGTGTAATTTAAGCGATAAAACCTACGAACCGGTTAAGTCTTTAGCCCAAAATATTTATAATAAGCAAAGGTGGAGGAGAGACTTAACAGATATGTTGTTATCATTTTCAGGATCATTTGCTAGACTTTTTTCAAAACATTCTAGCAACTGTGGCGCTTTTTCCTTTGAATGAGATTTGACCAGTACTTAATTTATGCCTTATCACAAAAACGGTTCATTTTTTGCGTCTAAAACACATGGGAACATGTCCCCTTGTCGAAATCTATAAAACCCAACTTACACTTTCTCGATCCACCGACTTACCTCTACCTATATAAATTCCATTAATTCCATTTGTCTGAAACCTCTCCCATATTTAAGTGACTTTTAGTAACTTGGAGTAA
Source organism: Halyomorpha halys (assembly GCF_000696795.3). Classification (NCBI taxonomy): domain Eukaryota; kingdom Metazoa; phylum Arthropoda; class Insecta; order Hemiptera; family Pentatomidae; genus Halyomorpha; species Halyomorpha halys. The sequence goes on along the minus strand of NW_027116002.1, from coordinate 1,022,286 downwards.
AAAATTAAGAATCGAAATTGAAACCACTTCCTCATAAAATTTTCTTTTATTTGATATCTCATACATCAAAATACATCCCATGAAAGCCGGAAAAGAGATCTATAGTACTGTAATATGTATATACATGTACGATAAGTTGACAGCTAGATCTATTTATAAAGGGACATGGACCGGTGAGGTTACAAGGCTGAGTACAGTGTTCGGGTCATGGTGTCAATGATTTTAATATATTTAACAGTCAAGGTAATCAATTAATTATAGGGCAGGTGACTTAAATAATGATATTAAATCCAACTGGCCTGAAGCCCATAAATGTCCTATTTATTTCTTAACCAAGTAGTTTCCTATATCACATTCATCTGAAATTTAATATCTTTTCTGAATACTCACATTGAAATTATTGATTCATTTTATCTACGTTCGTGTTAATGGTTAACAAATGAATCATATATCTTTGTAAGATGAAAAAAATTAACAACTAATTCAAGTAACGAATTAGAGTGGTGAGCATTAACCTTGTCATTGCTTGAAAGGAGACACAGAAATTTTAAGGTTGTTTTCAATAATGGGAACGGTAACTTCTCTTTTCCCTATTTGCATTACAATAATGATCAGATTATATTCGACTTGGTTGATATTAAAACATGAAGGAGATGAATCAGATCTGTAAGTAGGCGTAGGTATTATTAATTATGATGGACCCGCTATCTGATGAGGCCCGACATATTAGCGATGACACTGACACCATTTGTCAAGTCCTACTTTTTGCCTCCTGGTTATTGTCATAGCGTATCGGTTCTCAATATATTCATGTCTGGACTGTAATACAGAAAAATACTTTTTTTCTCTTCTTCTGAGTTACAAAAAGTATAACAACTTTTTTAACTAACCCCTATTCGTCTTAATTTTCTTTCAAGTACTCTGGAGTACAACCTCAGAGCTACGGATGATAGCGCTATGGACTCACGTTTACAATCTACTGTAGAACCTTTCTTGTGGATTAGAACGGTGTGATATTCTAAGTCGGTGAGAATGACATATTATTTCCGAATCTCCCTAATGAAAACATTCAGTAACCATCTTTGTAATTAGCACCTGCCATATTTTGAAATTCCAACCGTGATTCCATCACCAGCCGCCTTGTTGTTTTTGGCTTTCTCCATGGCCATTTCCAGCACCCAATCAATTAGTACAAGAGCCGGGAAGAAAAAAAGGCAGTTATCTCACCCCAATTTTTGATTACTTTAATGAAAACTAGGTATAATTACAAGTCGAAATTGATGAGTGCCAAGTATAGGTAGGGGGAATAAAAAATGGCGGCTGTTTCAAAACCTTACAAAAAAATTTTATATTCGGAGCTCTATATTATACTTAAAAACTAACAACAACACTAGAAAATCTAAGATAACATTATTTAAAGAAGAGTAAATTTTCTGAAATATTATCCCTAAAAGAGCTATTTCCGTCCAATAGCTCTCGAGATATAGCTTTTTATTTGTATATTATGTTTATCTTTGTAGGAGTAGTAGTTTTTACGATATTTCACAAAATAAACTCACAAAATGTTAATTTCTAGTTGTTCGTATAAAATGTTGGATTTTTGAAAAAATATATCTCTAGATCCATAAGACGCACATATGTCTGCCAACACTCACAATAAAGGGAATTCAACTTTCTATAAAGTAGTTTATTACATTTATCTTCGTAGGGGTAGTAGTTTTTATGATACTCACGTATAAATATAATTTTGGCAAATGAAAATGTGTCCTAACAACTATAAATCAATTTATTTTAGCAAATTTCATAGAAATTATTACTCCTACGAAGAGAAACATTATAGCTCATTAAACTGGGTTTAATTTCAATGCTAATAGACATCTATACGTCAAATGGTTTTTGAGATATAAAGTTTTTAAGTTAAATTCACTAACCACTAGTCTTTCAGTACGTCCTATACAACATTTTTCTGAAACGTTGCTTTTTAAAAAGCTATACCTCGAAAAATATTTAATGTAAATAACTCTATTAGGGCTGATTTTTAGCAAATTTACTATTCTGTAAATGACGTTCTCTTAGGTTTTCTTGTGTTATTCCTACTTTTTAAGATATAGAGCTCCGAATGAAATTTTTTTTTTATCGCTTTGAAACTGCCGCCATTTTTTTGTCCCCCCTACCTATACTTGGCAGATTCATCAATTTTGGCTAGTAATTATACTTAGTTTTCATTAAAGTAATCAAAAATTGGGGTGGTGAGTTAACTGCCTTTTTTCTCCTCTTGGGCTCTTGTACTAAATCCTCGGTAAGATCATTCAACAGGTTGTCCTACTAATAACAACTTGCTATACTTAAAGCATATGTTTTGGTCCCATCCCATATGCACCAAGGAGGTCTTCTGCAAAACAAAAAAAAAAAAACAAGGAAAAATCAAATATTTCAAAGATATGACTCATGAATACGTAGGTAATGTCTAATTTTTGTTGAAGTATCCTTTTTTTTTTAAATAATGTTAAAATAGTATGGTTTATTTGCCGCAATCTAAATTTGATGACTTTCTGGATAAAGGCATTCTTGCCAGCACATAAAATATTTTCAAGATACAAATATGGTCGAATGTGTTAGGATGAAGTCCTTGGCTTCCGCTTCCTAGAGCAACTGTAATCAGTATATGACACCAATAAAAAGATAAAACAAGTTTAAGTGCTGACTACATCCCCAAAAATACAGTAATGTAGGGTAGCCCTGCGACTAGCTTGCGCCAAGGATCATTGAGGGACCGAATAGTTGTTAAAAAAAAAATGATTAGTTCCTAAATATTGGTTCTCAATGGGGTGGAAAGAATTAAAAACAGACCTGAGGTATAAGGAAAAACATTTTTCATAATTGTTAACAATATCCTATTAATCCTTATAGTACTAAAATAATATCTATAAAGCTTTCTTAAAAAAATATATTTAGTGGTATTTCATTTTGTTTGTCAAAACAAATAGGTAATAACTAAGTCCTGGAACTTTTTTTTATTTAAAAATTTACTAAAATGTTTTAACCACCATTGTTTTTTGTTTATCACCTTAAATGATAAAAGTTATTAAAATTATAACATACAGTTACATAATTCAATATTAAATTTGCAATTTATATTAAAAGTTATTTTCCCATGGCAAATAATTATTTTTTCTTTTAATGAGAGAAAGTAAAACTTTTTTTTATTATCTTGAAACAAAGCTTTATATTGTAAGGAGAAACTTCTTTCCATATCACATGAAGCATATTTAAAATTTGAAATTTCTAAAGGGATCAATACATTGATACTTTAGCATTTCCAATTCCTCCTTCTTTTTCTTCACTAAGGATTCAAAAGAGCTTTTTCTTTAATTGGGAGTAAAAATGAATTACCTTGATTTTACTTACACAGCTTTTTCAAATTTTCGGTTGATTTCTTCCTTAATTTCAATTGGGAATGATTAAGGCTCCAAGTGGAATAATAGTATTAGGTTCAAATTATTATCGGAGCTACACGATTTTTTTTTCAAGTTTGATTTTCTGTTTCTGTCTTTAAATTATGTCAATAAGACTTCTAACGGCAAAAATTTATTTTTCAGCAGACGAAAACACAGAATTATTATAAATTCAATAATATGGATGATTTATATATGATTAGTCCGAAAAACAAAGTTGACTTTGCTTTACACTGATCAAAGAACCAATTTTGTTAACAAAATCTGTTAGTGTATGTCTTGACGATAAGAATATTTCATAATAATAAGTTAGTATGATAGTAATAATATTTCTCATAATTTTCGTAACAGCCTGTGTAAATCTAAAGTTTAGTTATATATATATTTCCATCTTTTTCGTTCATATTTTTTCAAAATAGTGAATAAGAAAATATTGAATTAAATATATAAAAAAAAAAAAAAAAAAAAAAAAAAAAAAAAAGCACCGCTGCAACTCATATAGATTCAGGAGTGCAGGAAGTATAATTATTAGGAAGTACTGTTACTAGACAAACGGTTGTCCAAGCAGGGGATTTGATAATTCATGCTGGAACTACAGATTTTACGGCTTCAGTAATAGAATAAATAATTATCACAGCCAGATTAAAACCCAGGTACTTGGAGTTTACAGTACCTTACCACTGAGCCACCCTGCTGCTCGATATTCAATTACATATAGATTAAATGCCAGAGTGTATAGACTGGGTAAATTGTTTTCTTAATAATATATTTACTCCATAAAACGAGACAATCAGTAAAATAATAGTAATATTTCCACTCTAATTTCCCTCTGTAACTTTGCAAGTCCAAATTCAAAATTATCTGTTTCATTTGAACCCGCATAAATATCTTTTTAATCATCTGATTCTCTCACGGACATGCAACTTTTAATATTCCATAACTTTTTTTTGTGTGAATGAGGTCATAATTAGTTTCATTATAAGATTGGATCGTGTGCAATTATGAAAATGGTTGTTGAGGCCCGAGTTAAAAATAGGTAGAAATATATGCCTCTATTTTCATTTAGTTGGATAATTGTTTGTCATAAATTAATAGTATTTGTATTGTTTCGAGCAGCGTGCTTTCCTGGAAAGTTTCCCGATTTTTTCATTAATTATTTTTGGTATTAATAATGATATTTCATATAATTGATAAATATATTAATTGTTTTCAATGTTTATTCTTAGTTACTATCCTTGTTAAGCTCAATTATAAGCAATAGAATATATCATTTCAATATTTTCTATTGTTTATAATTGAGCTTAAATTATTTCGAGAGCCCGGATCTTTATTTGAATATTTTTGTATTTAAATAAATATTTTGTATATTTTGAGGATAAGTAAATATTTCCGTTACTTTCTGAATGAAAACAAATTTGTGGTCATTTAATTAAATATCAGGAAGCGGGGTGGCTCAGTGGTAAGCTACTGTGCTACTAACCTTAAGGACCGGGGGGTTTTAATCCGGCTGTGATAATTATTTATTTCGTTACAGTGAAATAAGTTTTTTTTCCGATCTCCTAAAAAATGATGGTAGACGGATTTGGTCGCTATAACTTAACTACTTACAGGGCCTTTTATGTGGTCAATAGATCATTAACGAACAAAATATTGAAAGAAACAGAGAACTGGAATGAAATCGGATAAATAAATGGAAACTGTAGGGTCTGACATTAATTCTTTTTCAAAGGTTATGTAAAAATTATCTAGTCATGTATAATCTGAAATGTACAATGGAATTGTTTTGAGTATTTTTAAGAGAATTGTAATCCAATTTTGTTTAAATAATAATTACAATAACAATTGTTTTATTCAACGACTTATAAATCCATTATTTTGCAATATTAACACTGTACGTCTTGGTTGTAACATATACATTATATGAATACACCGTTTTCAGTCATAAAATTATGGTGTGCTTAACATATAACGTAAGAAAATATTAAAAAAAATAAATTCCCATCTACAATACAACTAAAAAAATGCATAATATATAGCGGAAAATGTAGTCCCCAATAATGATCGTTTCCCGGACCCCACATGCAGGATAACTTTCACCAGTAGAGCAACTAGAACAATGGCCAACGTGCCGCCATTGTGGAGGCAAGGCACAAGCTGTCAAGGTGGCACCGCGGTGGCGGAAAAAATAGGCGGAAGTTCACAGCCACCAGTATCGTTCTTCATGGATGGAGGAACAGAGCATCTTCCTCTTTTCAGATCAACAACCATCGCCGGCTAAATTAACGCAATACCTGTTCCAGGAAGACCGCATTCTGAGCCTAGATGACGTTATCAGAGAAATATGTCACTATAAAGAAACAAATCAAGAACACGGAAACATCTTGTTCAGAATTTTAAAATGAGAATCGGCATTCCGATTTGAATACATATTTGATTGGCAAGTAGATATGATGCATACTTAGCATCAATCTGGGCTAACACTCGAGATCACTGATTACAATTAAGCCTTTTTTTGCTGACAGGTCGACAATTTTAGACATGTGCCTAGGGTTCTTGCTAATGTGCCCAAGGAGCCAAGAACAAAATATTTTATATTTTTTTATATAATATTATATTAAATATATATATTTTTTTTAATTAGCTTATTTTCTACTCTTTCTGTGCTATTAATTGAATTGTTTGCAACAAAAAGGAAATATCATTATCCTGGTGAATTTTTGCTCTTCTAATTTCAAATGTTCCATAATTCCCTTTCATTACAATCAGGGTCCAACTGTTTTCATGAAAAGATTTTAATATTAAGTATTATTAATATTAAGTTTAAATATATATTTCACTCTATATCGTTTGGATATTTTGGAACTATTTGCACTTAAAAAATAACAATTAATGGATTCAAAAGGTATTTATATTACCTTCAAAATATTATTAGCTATGAAGGATCAACAGTGAGATGGAAGGATGAATTTAACTATTAAAACTGTCCTATAGCAATTAGAACACGAAAGTTGAAAGTCTACCGCAGTTTGCCAACACAAACCACGATCGTGATCTCTGAAACAACTTCCGCTTCTTGCAGATATCAATTCAACTAAGGTCAACTGAGGTTGATGACATAATTGCCTTCTCTTCGTTTCTTCTAATTAGTTATTGGTTAACCGTCACTCACAAAACAGATATTTCAAAACTATTATATCTTCAAGTGCAGTTAAGTGAATATATGACAAGTATTAAAATGGTTCAGTATGCATGCATACATACACTGGTACATTAAATATTGCATTAAGTAAATGTAGGAGTGTGTTTGGAATTTTCTATGACTACTATAGATATTGTCAGCGACGGATTTATCTATTAGGCAAAAAATATATCTATCACGCAACAAAATATATATAAATTCTATATAACAAAGAAATTGTTAATTATGAGTTAAGAAAAAGTTTTTTTCAGAGTGAATTATCATCAAAACTAATCGAAGTCGCCATCAGCAATGTGGGAAGGTCTAGAAAGCAAGTGGTTTTAACAATAGAATACCTACAAATTGAGTGATTAAAATTTAACAACTAACATATAGTGATCTATTTCCTTCTCAACATAATGTTGGGACTTTCAATGGAAAAAAAAGAAGAAAAAATTAGCTTCCCATTACTACCCGAAGAGGTTTTCTTCCTAGTTTCAGATTATATTAGATAATTTTTTTCTAAAATCTGTTAGGGTGTTTCAACCCTTACTACTTACTCAACAATAACTACTCATAAATAAGCGATCGTTATTGTTACTTACAGTGTTTGATAAAAAAAAAAAAGGGTAAGATTTGAATATAAGGTACAAAATATTACTCCCAACTCGGGACGATCTAGTTTACCAGAAAAGTCTTTTACACATAGTAGCAAAATCCAAAGAGGTTACGAAAGCTGTAAAAATAGCTCTTAGGAACACTAATCAAAGCGATGTCGCAAACATAGTCATAACGATCTCAAGTTCTTCCTGAATATTCTTCAGGTTTCCCAGGCGCTCTCATGTCTCCCGTTGGTATACTGAGTTGAAGTGGCTCAATCCAACCTCCCGAAGGCAATACTTCCTTGGGGTTTTTGAAATAAAAAACTGACCTATATCCTTGATTTCGTCACTCAACGATCATCCATTCATTCATTAAACACCAGATCCCAACCAATCGATTTATAAATGCCTTTCCCATAGAAACGCCTCCTTTCGCAAATTTTTCATCATACATCATAACCTCCTTCTGAAATTCTCTACTATTTCCATTCGTCAATCCTCGTTCATCCTTTCCTTTAAACAATACCTATTTCTTCACCTACTACATAAACAAACCTCCAAATTACTCTGAGCTACGTGTACAGCCATTATTCATTAATATTATAAATTATAATTTAACCTAAGGTTTTTATGTTATATCAACAAGTACACTGAAACTTTTTTAAATCCCTGCCAGACAATTAACTTTAATTTGCGAACAATGGATTTATTATTAGGGGACATTTATCTCAGAATATAATTATTTTTTTCATTTCATTTCATTTTAACATTAGCTATTCAGAAAATTAAGAAATCTTTATAAGATTTTATCCACTGTTTTGATCCCTCGTCCGTAATGAAACAATAAGTGTTTGTCCTCAGAATAGAACGATTTCACCCGCACTTTACTATCATGAAGCAAATTTTGTTTTGCGTCTTTTGATTCAAATTGTCCTTTGGGCTTAATCGGTAAAGTTCGGTTTGGTGCCTAGTTAATATCTAGTATATGCCTTGGTAGTTTCATATCAATTTTATCAAATAACATAGACTACTTTCGCAAACGCATGTGCGAATGTATTTTTATAAATAATTCTATATTTCGAAAACGGTATCTGATTTGGCCCAAAATTAGAAGAAATTCGGAGATTTGTGTAAATTGGGTCTAGTGCTAATTTTAAAAACATTTCTATCTTAGAAAATACGTTTGCACGTACGCAAGGAGCAAACGTATTTTCCAAGGCAGCCCTATGCCTTGACAAGGCCTGCCGTGTTTGACCCATTGTTTTAAAAAGTTTTTAAATTAGTATAATTGTAGTTTATATAAATTTTATCGGATATCATTGAGTATTATCAGATGCTCAAACGGAAAAGTAAATTTCCTGGCTACGACTAAATTTGCAAAAGTAATACTGAACCTACATAACCTGTTTTTCATGATTTTGAAAAAAAAAAATTTCAAAATCATTTACCTCAGAAACAAGGAAAAAAGTAATAAAATAATTTGGTCAAGAACGATCTGTGATGTGGCCACTGTGTGAAATTAGGGAGGCTTTGTATCCGTGGAAGAAATTTTTAAAAAAATTGTCTTCAAGAGAATTTTCTCTCACATTCTATGATTTAGACTTTTAAAAACATTTCTGGTTCCATGTATGTCTTTCTTAATTAGATATAGACTTTAGAGAAACGAAGTTTATTTAATATTAGTCGGTAGTTGCCTGTAAACAATAAAATAAATAATATTTATATAAAATCTTTTATTTTCTTTATCTTACTCTCCCTGTTATTCACAAATCATAGGTAAAACAACAGTCAACATAATTTTGTGTTGTTTTTTTTTTTGAAAAATTAAAAATAAAACTATTTACTGACTGTTATAATAATTATTCTTGAAAAATAAGAGTGAAGTCAATAACAAATCTATAATGAACCTTATAGAATTATCCTAAAGAAATGATATTTCACTGTAATTGAGCAAGACAAAGCCTTTGGGTTCCCACGCTACTCTCAGCGCCATCTCTTGGTAGATAGGAGAACCTCAAAACTTTCTATGTTACAATAATGGTCAATCGCCTTAGTTAAAAGACCATTAATTTATGGTGATTAATTTATCATGAACATGATTTTAAATGATTTATTTTTATCAATGACCCAAGCAGAATGTAATTCGAGACGTAACACAATAACTAACAATTTATAAACGTCATTATGATCAATATATAAGATAAAAATTCTTAGTATGATAATTTTAACAAGTTAACATTCTTCTATAATTATTAAATTAACTTTAATTTCAAAGAGTTTCCACACTCGTTATATTCTGTTACTTAAACTTAAGTAGCACAGAAAACATTATTGCATGTGTTTTGATTTATTAGTAATTGCCCATTTTGTGAAATTAAGTAAAGTAAAATAATTTGAAACAATATTTAATAAAAAAAAAATAAAAAAATAATAGTAATAATAAACCTAAGAGCAGAAGAAGTAAACATGTTTAAGATTAATTAGTAAATATATTTTTAAATTCAAAATTGTATGTTATTCAAAAATTAGTTCACATTAAGTTATACATAATTTGGATTATGACCCATATTTAATTTGATTAGAAAAACCAACAGGTTTGATAAAGAAAAAAATTAGCATTGGTGTACATTTTTTCCCAATACAATACAAATACGAATACATACTAAAATTCTAAAAAAAATATATTACTGTAATAACTCCATTATGAAAGGTATTACAATAGAGTAAAATTCCACTGAAACAAAAAAAAAAAAAATAATTCTAAGGATGATTTTTAATTATTTGAAATCTAGAAGATTCAATGAAAGTTTCATACGAATACTTAAAAATTTGGTCCTTAACAACAATGTTATATTTATGTTTATAACAAATGTTAAATGCATTGTAATAATGAAAATAAGACACATCAAAGATACAAATATTAAGTTGATAACAATAAATAAAATGAATACAAACTTTAAGCACAATAAATCAATTATAAAATTAAATCACAAACTGTTGTTTTAAAAAATATTGATGTTTTCAAAATAATTAAATTTAAATTAATAAAATATGAATACTTATAAACACAATGAGCACTTGCTAAATACTAGAATAGGACTAACATCCTTGGCTTCATATTAAAATCAAGACAATAAATGAGCAGACTTTTTTTTACAATTTTTATAATCTTAAGAAAAAAACAACGGTCAAACTAAAGATACAGAAAGTGAGGCTCTTTGGGAGCTTATTACTTCTAAAAGTAATTACTGAAAAAGATATGGATGTGAAAACTGTAAAGGTTAAAGAAGAGGTCAGGAAATCAGAGAAATAGAGGATGTAGAATAAATCAAAGAGATATGTTGGATAAAAGTCAAATTAGTCACGATGTTAAATATATGCTTCACTCCTATGTACTTGAACCTGTAAAATTAATTGAAAATGAGATTTATTCTCCCAACATAATCACGATTAGCTATATTAGTATCATAGCTCTATGATTCTCCTCTTCCATACAACTATAAGTTAGATATGTGGAGGCGAGGAAAGATTGACTGTACTAAAAAGATGTCACAGACACAAACATATTAGAAAAAGGTCCAACATTAAACACATAACTGTTTCATGAAAAGTAATATATGGCACTAGACAACAAATCCCTTATGGCTAACATATATTCATACAACCGTATTGAATAAATAAATAATTAATCATAACAAGTTGTCAAGAAATCAAAAAATAAGTAGTTACATGACCACTTTTTTTTTTTTCATAATTTGTACATAGATTCTTCCTTGTTTCTTGAGAGACAGTTGAAGAAATTAGTTTATCTTTAACTGTTTACCAATGGAACTCATATTTCTCAAACTTTATTACAGTGAATTTAATTTTTAGTTTCATTGACAATCTTAAAGCGTTATGACTTAAAAAGAAAAGGGGGAAAAAAACGCAATTTTAAATATAATGCTTAAACCTAAAAACTCTTTCTTAGTATATTTAATTTTTTTTTACTCATAATATGATAGATATTGATCTAAAGTTTAAAGTTTGTATATGAAAATTTTCCTTTTCAAATATACTTTTCAATGAGAAGGGTTACAATAAACAACTTACCTGTTTCTAGTGGATTGATACAAAAAAGTAGGTCAGCCAGAATAAATAAAAAACTTTCCACTCTTCTAATAAAACAGCTAATAAACAGTAATCCAGAAAAAGATAATACAAATTAGTTTTTAAATATTGACATAGGCTAATAAAATATAAAAAATAAAAAAATCAATGTTTGCCTTATAACAATTCAAATAACACTAAAATAAGTGTATGCAATTAATTAATTATGTCATCTTTGATAACAGAAAATTAAGTACTTTTTATAATTTATAATGGAGTACTTTATACATTTAGTAAGAATAATATTTATTCTTATTGACTACTATTAGGTACATACCAACCTTACAAAGAGGTAAAAGTTTATTTATACTGATTCTTTCTATTGAAAAAAAAACTGAAATTATTCATATTTGAAGGTTAAACTTCAGGTAAATATTTATTATATCAGGAACAGGAATAAATTGAATGTACTAAGACCGAGTTTTTTTTTTCTTAAAACAATACTTTCAAAATGGCGCATGATTGATCTTGAAAAAAAATGGTCAGGCAACCATCCTTGATATGGAACACCATTTAAGATTTAATTTCAATAAATTGTCAAAGTGCACAAGAACTTAAAAAACAGGAAAATATTGCGGGAAGAGAGAAAAAAGTCAACGTCAAGAACGACCTTTAAGCATTTCTCAAGTATCAACCCAATTGTCAAGTACGCAAAACCATAAAAATATGAAAAACGTGTTGGTAAAGACAAATATTGAGGAAATGGCGAAAGTTTGAATAAAATTTATCCCAAGTCACAGAGCATTATTGTGCCTAGGAAAACAAAAACCCTAAATACCGTGTTCTAGTAATTTGTGAAATGCATTTAAAATACCCTCTGATGATTATCGATACGGTTTGAAAGTCTATTATTTTCGAAAAAATTAAGAAAAAAGTATTTTAAACCAACCATAAAACCGTAAATGGTACGATGATTCGAAGAAATTGATCGCAAAAGCCTATTGACTGCTGATCAAACTCACTTCAAGACTATTGTAAGACCTAAGTAAGAGTTACGCTTTTCATATTTTAATGAAATAAAGACAAAGTTTATTTCAGCAACGCTACAGTTATTAACTCTTAAAGATTTGTTAAAAAAATTCAGAGTGATTAAAATTAAAGCAAGTTCATCATTTGTTAAAATTACAGGTTTTAAATTGATTACCATCAAAATAAATTAGATCAACCAATAATATAAAATTTACCTATATGGGAGAGTCGCAGGGAGCGGTGGCGCACTGGGTGCATATTCGGTTCCAGGTGGTAAAGATGAGGGCCCAGGGGCGTCCAAAGGTGATATATTATCCTCAGCAGGAGCCGAAGGAGGTTCCGGCACATTGGACGGACCTGGAGCATGAAGGTACATGACATCGACGAAGGGCACGGCATCCTCTAGGGTGTCAACTTCAGTTATGGCGCTGGGGTACTCGTCAATGGACACCGTGGAGCCCTCGGAGCCACGGGGGGTTTCACTCTCCTCCACTTCTGAACCGGATTCGGATTCGGATTCGGTTTCGGACTCGACACTTCCGATACTACTGAACGGCCAGTCCTCAATGAGAATGGACTCATCACGCTGGGACTCTCCTGGTTCTGGAGGTTCTTCGTGAATGACTTCCGTCTGTGGGAGCATCCCGTTGAAGATAGCTTCCATGAACTGCTCGTCGTCGCCGAGGCTCTGCAGGCCAGTTCGTGGCCTGGTGTCATTGTGCCAGCCTTCATCGGCAGTGACCAGCAGCCTCCTACCTCCGCCCTCCTCCCGTTCCATCCTGCTGGCAGATAAAAAATCATTAATAATTAAAAATAAATATCCAAAACAAATAAACATATAATATTGAAGTAATCTATGCTCAGAAATTTACAGTATTTGAGAGTTCCTACATTCAATAGTAAAGTATTTGAAATCGACAGGCGTGAGTGAAGTTGTTCGAGTGGAAATATCTCATATTTTCATCTCTATACATTATTTAGAAATTCATAGGAGCATATTATAGCAGTTTGTAATTAGATTATTATTTAATAGTGACAATAATTACATTATATTTAATAGGAGCAATAAATTAATCATTTTATTATTAATAATAATTTTTATGTATAAAACAAATTGTAAAGTGGATATTATTAAATTATAATTAATAGTGACAATACGTTAATCGATTTATAATAAAGATTTATCTGCAATTTATAATAAACAATATAATTTTATACAAATATAAGAAAGTTGGTGTTAATTTGATTAATATGTTTAATAAATATTGGAACGGATGGACATTAAGTGGTCATAAGTAGTTAAATCATTAGTACTGTACGCGTTATGATGACAGGCTAACATTTAGCTGAAATAAATTAACTACTTTTAAATTGAACGATGAAACACAACAAAAATCATACTAATCAAAGTTATCTACTATATTTTAACCAATTTTTCATCTTTTATTTTTTTTTAGTTCACAGCAATGAAAGGAAAACTAAACATAAGTAAAATAGCTATGTCTAAAGCACTTCTTGTTGCATATTTCATCCTAACTTAAGACCTTGACATTTGCAAAGAACCATGCTGCTTGGAGCAGCAATAAGAAATCCATTCTAAAAAAGTTGTGTGTCGATTATGCGGTACTTTCGATTAGTAAGGTCAAAACTATGGTACTATGGCCAGCGAAATATTTGCTACGATGATTAGTTCATCCAACGAAGAGTTTGTTGAGTACAAGGAGACGAGGGAGGTTGTAGGGTTCAAAGGGTGAGAGAGAAAGGAAGGAGATATACATACTAAAAATCACACTTTCCAAAATATAGGGGGAGGAGTGAATAGTTCCCTTATTTTCAATTTTTCACATATAACCCGAAAACGGTGCTTCGTACCTAAAACAACCTATCAAAAATTAAAGCCGACATTCCCTTTTAGAATTAAATTATTAATTTTTTCTATATGTGCCATAGTTTACGAGATAATCGCTATCTAAAATCAATAATTTCTAGTAAAATTATTTCGGCCCTACGTTTTTTGTCAAACATGACATCCTTGTATATACACCCTTAGTAAATTTCCGAACTCTAAAGCTTTCCTTTCCTCTATGTTTACTTTAAACCCTTTTTAGGCATTCATTAACGAGACTAGGTGCCGCCTCAACTTCTTCCTAGTAATGTTTGCACCGATCTTCACAATGTCACGAATATGATGTAATAATATGAAAAGATCTGATATTTTAGGGCTATCATAAGAATCTTTCCACCAAAGATGTCGTTTAGTTACTAAGGTAACATACCATAAAATGCAAAAAAAATATCAGAAAATGAGCCTATCTATTGATGGAGATGATAATTAAATATAATTGATAAAATAAATTAATCAGCCTTGTATCCTTAACTAGGGACTTATTAACATGTATTTATTCTTATAAGCGAATAGGTTTCTCATTTAATTTTTAACTCAAACAGCCATAAAGTTTTATTTCCCTTTTTCTTCTCTATTTTAATACAATAACAGTTAGAGGCTATGATGTTTTATATTTATTTATAAAAACATGATAGAATCCTTATAATGAAGCGTCAACATATTTAACATCACTCCAACGTCTCCGGTAAACAGTTTATATGGTTATTATTTATATGTTTTCTTCAAAAATACCTGATATAAGTTATGAATCTGAATGTAACGAAAGATCTTTTTTCTATAAAAAGATCTGTTTTTTGACCAAAATATTAGGACTTTAACAAACAAAGGCAGTAGTCAGAACTAATTATAATCATAGCCTATATAAAACATGATTATTAAAGAAGGAGAAGATGGTTGGGGGTGCGGTCAATGAAAAACACAAATAAGTATGATTAACTTATTTTAATGTGCCGACGTTTCGGCTAGAGTTTCTAGGCACATTAAAATAAGTTAATCATAATTATTTGTGTTTTTCATTGACCGCACCCCCAACCATCTTCTCCTCATTTATCATCCACGGTCAACTATCTCTCATAATTATGATTATTAAAGTGTATAATTAATTATTATTGTAATTAAGAATATTTTACACTGCCGAATTCGACCCTGAGACACAGTTTGGTTGAGAGCGAACGATAAGAGAACATATACAAAAAAATTATTTAATTAAATAATGAATCTATGGAAATGCATCTTTGAATTGAAAAAATACCTAATTTGTAGGTAAAAGATGCAATATTGTTGACAGTTAGTAGTTTCTCGCTATCCTGATACCAGGTCCTCACCGGTAAGTATTTATTCAAAAAGCCAGTATTTAAGTTCAAGAGAGGAGTATTTTGGAATAGAGATATAACAAGTATGGAAACAACCAACCAAAATGCGTTTGTTCTCCAGGTAGTTGTCGAATGAAACTGAGACTGAGCAAAATCATTATATTAAATAAAATAAACGATTCATTAACAGAAAAAGTTCATAACATTGGAATTTAAAATAAGACAACCTTGTCTCTCCTCGGCGATATGTATTCTCAAAAAATGAACCTATTATTATTTTAAATGTCGTTTAAAACATTAACATAGAAAGAAACTAAGCCCACATAGTAACTGAACTGAGCAAATATATAGAATAGTATTTAAGGTTAAATACTATTCTATTAAATAAATATTAAATTCTAATATAAAGATCAACAAATAAAAATATTTATGTACTGATTTCTTAAATTAACAGTTTATCAAAAGGGGGTTTTTTAGGGTTCTGTATTTTTGTAGTCCCTTCTTGGACAGTATAAGCATCTGGGTGGAGGGGATTTTCCGTAGGGCAAATTTAAGGGAAGAATAAATAACTAAAATTAAGATTCAAGACGTTAATTAATACTAAAGGCCTCTTCGGATATGTTTCGGTTTTGATTTTCAGGTCAGAAAATCATGATTGTTATCAGATTTGGGTACGAACTAGACTGATTTTCACGCAAGGTGAAATCTGTTCACTTTAGGGGCCGGATCTAAGGGTCCTCGTTCCGTTAATTACCATTCGAATATTTACGTTCCGCTAGCACCTTGCAAAAGAGGTGTTTGGAAACCCACACGGCTTGTGTTTAATACCGGAGTAGCACTTACATAAAGGTATGATTATTTAAAGAAAAAAAAATCAGTTTTATCTGTATTATTTAATAATATTCAATCATCTTTACTATAGTGCAGAAACATTAATAAATTATTTTGTAAAAGTCGATGTTCTTAAACTTGGTTACATGGAATGTATTATCAGAGAAGATGAACGTTGTGTAACCTAAATTTCTTTATCACTCGGTTTATAAACTTTAAAAAATCTACTACTAAAGGGCTTTCAGTAGCGTTAGTAATTCAAGCTCATTAGTGGTAAACTTTTCTTTAAAAATGTGCACTTACGAAAGTATACTTCATTTTTTACTTTCCTACCTCTAATGCCGGGGAAAGAATTGTAATTTTCTCTCCATGCCCGATTAGATATATTTCCCACACAGAGAATCCCCACATAAATAGGTTACTCAAATTAATCAGAGTTAAGTTACTCTGGATGGCGGATATACTTTTTTTTAATTATAGAATATGTTGCAGAAGTTATGGTCAATAGTCAAGAACGCTCGTCAGATAACTATGGATAATGTATGCAGTAACCGAAAAACGTTTATTAAAAAAAAACGAAAATGTGCAAAATAATGTAGTGAAACGCAAAAATGTGTAAAATTCTGTATAAAAAGCAAACCCAACCAAAATTAACTTTATTATAAAATTTACAATATAAATATGTACATGGACAATTTTCTTACTCTTATTTGAATCAAAACAAATCCTCTAAAAACTTACCAATTTTGTGTAAACATATACATAATCCTTATTATGAAAGACTTAAAAATACAATTTCAATCTAAAAAAACTTCCACAATTTGAAGATTTGTAGGAAAACTAAGCAAGATGAAATGTAGGAAGAAATATTTAAAATATTAAATTCCAAACATTTGATTTGAAATTTTTCAAATTCCGGAGTTCTTTAATGCTCGAAACTTTAATATTGTAATTTGAAATTTCATTCTTTTAATTTAATCAAAGTAGAAACAAAATAACCAGCTATACCTAAATTTAAAACGAATATTTGATTTTCCCTGTTTAATATTTTTATTAAAATTCAAGATCAGCAGAATGAATTCATTTTTTAAAAATAAATATAATGTAAACTTTAAAACTTATTATATATGATTATTTTGCAGTGAGCGTCAACTTGTGATTTCCTAAAACAGGGGGATTTCTATTTGTCTCCTGTCTATTTTCTCCATTTCGCAGTAATTACCAGATCAAACTAGAATGAGTGTCCGGGGCAGTAATAGTTAAACACATTTAAAAAATCATTTAGTTAAAATCAATTGTTAGCTTCTTGGCATTATTTATTTCATTTTTATATAAAACACAAACGAATTTGTAAATGTAAACAATGATTTCCTAGTTCAAACTAATAAAAATGTATTTCCGTCTAAATTCGCAATTGGTGGATACTAGTCTAAAATTCGGGTCGTAAAACCAGAAAAAAAATTGTATTATTATTTATTTATTGACATTTATATACTACATAAAATACATCAAGAAAGATCAAAATGGTCTGGTACAGGCATGTACAGAAACTACCCATTGGAAGCACTCTAAAAACATTTTTGCAATAGAAGGTCTCGAAGCCATCTCCTTTTCAGGCGCCTCGGAGGACTGCCAGGAATGAAAGAGGAAGCAAGTTTAGGAACAAGTGGGTTTGAGTGGTTATGGAGTTTATAATGGAACGATTGATTTGGTTCGGGCTATATCGGTTACATATAGAATATTAAGGTCTTTATGCATAATATTATTAGTGATAAAGTAAAGATCATTGAGGATTCTAAGAAGGCTTTTGGATTGTATGGATTGGATACGAGAGGAATTCGAAGGTTTACTGGAGCCCCTTGCGTATGTCCTTATTATAGGCCTTATTATTTTCATGTAGATCAGTCTTTTGTAATGAATTGGAAGTTTGGACCGTTTGTCTAGTAAGTGCTGCAATAGTCGGAATCGACGTGCAGTTTTCTGTCTTTTCAGTCTTGTGGAAGGATAACATAGAGTTTATCCAAATGTAGGAAAATTGTAAAAATTATAATTTTCAATTAAAATCGATTTAAAAGGAAGATGTTCCGTCTCTATTCTTGTGACGAATGTGAGAACCTCAAGAAAGTTGGCCTATTTGATTTCCTAAAGCAGACAATAGTAGGGACTGTAAATAGCGGTGAGCTTGTGATTGCGGTGAACGTGACCGGCCTAGCCGAGTGACGTAATGGGACGCCGTAGCCGTGAGAAAAGTCAACCCTCCTTCATTTTCTGTTTTCTTCTGCTCATGTTCACTACCATGCAGAAGCACAAGCAGCTTCTGATATCGACTACTAGTATATTAGCAAACAATAGTCAGGAGGAACTATTTTCGATTATTTCTCACATATTTCAGTTTTTAGCTGTTTCAGGTTGGATATTGTACAATCTAGACCAAAATATAATGGAATGTAAATTATGTCTGTGTTGGCTTGGTGAAGGAAATTAAGTCCAAGAAAACAAATTTAAGAAAAACTGGAGTTATTCACAACAGTGTGATGTAGTAAATAAATTAATTTACCTGACTGAGCAAAATCTCACATTTTTTATCTCAAAAGTACGTTTCTGAACCTAACTCATCATATATATTATATTTCTATTATATAAATTTAAGAAATATAAATATGGTCAATATAAGCAGCAAACACACATAAAATATTATAATCACTAAATATCAAAACGAGTATCTAGTTCAGGTCCCACAAGTTTATAAATCAACCATATTCAGTTTGAGAACTAACTTCTACTTCCACTTACCTATATATGAAATATAAAGTAAGGTAAGTATTGGGATCGTGCAAAATTTTAAATTTAACTTTTCTTTGGAAATACACGTTTTAAAGTTCTTTGTGTACAAATAGTTCTTTGTCTCAAATGGTTTGTAAGTAACATACTGTTTAAAGACAAAAACGAAAAGTCATATGAATGTGAATTTGCATATATATCTGGGTTATTACAACTTTTTCGAAAAAATCAACTGGGCGGAAGTGCCACAATATAGAATCGATTTTTTTCCACATTATTTCGATTTTCTCAAAAATATCTCTGACGATTTCGATTAAACTCGGTATGTCTATGTATAATCTAGTATTCTTAAACATCAAATTCTTATTGAAATAGTTTAACATGGTTTAAATCCCAAATTAAAAAAAAAAATCCTTTATAATTCCTGTAATTTTGAATAGTTTAGACTGGAATATCAGATAAAGCCAGCGTATCCGATCTCCCCTGAACGCAATCATACTTTACCCGGTTTTTATGTTGTGTTAAACTGTTGAATTCTTGGAAAGAAAGTTGACAGTTATTCGTACCTTGATATGCTGTAATATACAAATCTTTATAATAACAGATAAATAAAAACTCATTGCTTGAAATTTTCACCTTCCAAGGTATTAAGTGAAAGTTGTGTGATGCGTATACTGGACTAGATGTTTTTAGGTAAAAGAGTAAAGTAACTACCCACTTGGAGAAATGACAAACCCTAAAATTTTAAAATATTATTAAACATTCATCTACGATATCTCAGTGATCTTAAAGTCATTATTTAATTATACAAGAAAGTAGAACTAAGTATTTTCACGTTCCTGTACCCAATCGTGACTGAGTTTGATGGGCTAAATTTCACGCCCATGAACAATAAACATTTATTAGCCTAATCATGCAATTGATTGATTTATCATGAAAGAATTACTGAATGCACAATATTATTCAGTAGTAAATAAATGTATGAAAAAAAAAATACCATCAGAAGTTGGATAACTAATAAATCTTCAAATGTAAAAAATGAAACCGACTAACAGTGATCCCATGTTCTGTAGTAAACGTAACAGAGCAAAAGGCGATTTCCCTCTGATATTTTACCCAGTGCCGCTAGAACTCCCGTTATACACAGTCATCATGAACATGTGATGTGGGCTCATCCGCAAGTTAAACGGTTCTTGTAGAAATAATCCTGGTCCTGAGTCGACCGCTTCTTAAGCACGGACACTGCAGAGAAATAGATAATGGTTACCTAAGTTAGTTTCTATATTTTGTAAAAGTGACAAAATATTAATTTTTTTTCTAGTTCACTGATATTCTGCGTGGGAGTCTTTTCCAATTTTGATCGAGTTTGGCACCCGGGACTGCTTTAAAAACTCCATAAGTTCCTACCTCATACATACTTTCTCATTATCCGTTCCTTTCTCATTAATAGATTATCCCAAGTAAACCACAATGGTTCCTCTTCAAGGAATCATCTTCGAGAGAGTCAAGGGATGCTCTAATTAATGTCCTCATCTAGTCAGCTCCGTTCATTCAGGTGAGCACTAATATAGCTGAAGTGATTTACATGTTCGAGAAGTACTTCTCACTTCTTTGTCTAAAACATCGTTCGACTGGATCATCTCTCGAAGTGTTGGTACTGTTCAAAAATTTCTTCTAAAGATGACAGACTCGCCTATTTGACATGAGTTAATTTTATCACTAATATTTTTAAGAAGTTGGCTCCATTTCAGCGTAATGTACCTTTTTTAAAGCTAGATATCCAAAGAATCATAATCCTTAGAAAAATAAATAAAAATAATTGTCATAAGTAATAAAAATTACAAATCAATTTTATCAAGTCGTTAACACGAATGTTAACAATCCGAGAATTGTAATAATTCAACGGCCAATAAAATCGAAAAAATCTTCAAATAAAAGATGTACAGAAATTCTTTTTCTTTGAAAACCACCTGTCACTTTAAAAAATACTTTAAGTGGTTTCTTATAAAATGCACTTAACTGGCGCCGTAACAGTTGTGGTGTATACACTTCCAATTAGTTGCACATCAAACAGTATGCATATTGTAATTAGCTGTATAGTTATCAGCTTGACCGACATTTTCAAGAAACGTTGATCATATATAAGTTTAATTAGGCTTGGATTTCCGATCTCTTCCAAGTAGCCCTGATGAAGGCTAGAAATTCTAACCGAAATGTTAAGGACTATTAAATAGGTTTTTTCAACTTATTTGTGTCATTATCTGATCGCACCCCAACGATCTTCTCCTGATATATATTATCTACAGTCAACTATCTTCTCATCATAATTATTAGTTTAATTACATTATCTAGTTCATAATAGTTTATAGTGCAAAATTTTAGTGCTAGTAATATTTATTATTTTTAACGGTCCCAACTATAACATTGAGCATAAGAGCTGCAGCCAAGGCCAAAATAGGGTGTTCATTTCTAAGTAAAAAAGGTTTTATCTTGTAAAATAGAACCAAATGCTGTTAAGCTATTACCGGAAAAGTAAGTCAAATAGTTGGCCATCTTTGGAAGCCATTTCAAAGTACAGAGCGTCCATCAATTCATTTTTAGACTACATTGGATTTTTTTTTTTAATCAGTAGCTGCAAGGAACGTAACGATCTGTAATTTATAGTATATTGGGAGGAGCGGAAGAGGTGACCAGTTAGGGTGTCAGGTTCACAGAATACATCTCATTTTTCCTGGGCGTAAACCTATTTGCCTTAACACGCCTAAGTTTCTAAGAAGGTCCATCTAATTTGAACCAAATTTAGAGGTTGGCTGCGGACTAGTTTACAAAATGGTACTGTATCAATTTTTCAAACTCCATAAATACATACTTTTAATATAATTTTCAGAAATACTAACTTTTCGCAACACATTTGTATTTTTATATCAACATTTGTTGTTTAAATTTTTATTTCTCTATGCACCCAACAGAAATGGAAAGGAAGACATATTGCTCTACCAGTTGGAATTTATATTATTAATGTGTTGCTATATAACAGTTATTTTTTAACTGTTAAAAATTACCAATAGAAAACAAATAGGTCCTCTTCTTTTCATATTTGTACCGTTACAAAAGGAAGAGACATATAAAAGTCATAATCAGCAGAGTGAACTGGGTGCTATACTGGTTAATTAAGTTAGCAAACAATAACAAAATTATTGGAGAATATGATCGGGGGATGCGGTCAGCAAAGAAACGACATAAATAAACAAAATATATACATTGTTGATTTTAATATTAAAAATATAAAATATATATTGTTGATTTTTTTCTCTTTTTTTTTCATAAGCTCCATTATTAATTTAACTATTTCTTTATTGATTCTTTCCACTGTATCATTTATTTATTACTCACATTTCTATGTATATAAATAATAATGTTATCAATCTACTACTGTCTTTGTCCATAGTTATTAATCAACTTTTTTGTGATGGTTGTTGTCTTTTTGTTTTTATAGCCCTGATGATGATCTGAAAATCGTGTCGAAACGTCGGCATAAATAAATATTTTTTGTTTATTATGGTGTTTGTTTTCTGACGGCACCCCCCCCCCCCCCATCATCTTCTCCCGGTCAACTATCTACACCTCAATAACAAAATTATGTTTGTTATAGTCCAAGAGCTCGAGTAAAAAGAAAAAAAAAATATTTCACTCTTTATTTTTGATTACTTAAATAAAAACTATAAATAGTAATTAGTAACTATGGTAACCATAGTCAGGGAAAATAAAAAATGTTGGATGTTTCAAAATTTTAACAAAAATTAATTTTTCAATAGGAGCTTCATATCTTTAAAAATACCTACAACACTGGAAGATTTAGTATAAAATAATTGAAATTGAGTATATTTTCTACAATATGAGCCCTGTATAAGGCTGTTTACATTCAACAGTTCCCAGGATAAACATAATTAATTACGAAAAATCAATTTAGTCTGCGAAAACTTTACCCCTGAAATTATACGTCTAATTAGATGTCTGATTGCATTCAAAATGAAACTTAGTATGTATGTACATATAAAGTAGTTTATAGTATTTATATTTGTAGGAGTATAACATTTTATCACAACTCTCTGTGTTTGGGAAGAACTTTTTGTTATTGAAATACCGTATCTCGAAAACTATCAGACGTAGAAATATCTAATAGTAGTCAAATTAAAACTATTTGAACGAATTATAATGTAGTTTAAAATTATTATTTTCTTCGTGGTGGTTGTTACCATGATATTTGACAAAATACATTTACAACATAGTTATTTTTCAATGATCGGAACGTACTTTGGGATCATGAAAAATCATATCTCAGGAATCACTAAATTCCTATTAAAGCCCTAACAAACCTGAAGAGCTTTAATAGGGCTCATATTTTAGAGAATTATCTCTACTATCAATAATTTGCTATGAGGCATTTAGAATTCATAGATAATTTTAAAAATAAATAGCTCCGAATAAAAAAAAAAATTTATGTTTTTCTGTAATAAAATAAATTTCAGTGGATACATCAATGTTTACTTTTTTAATGGCATTTACTGTATACCTTGTATAATCTAGGTAAAACCTGACCGACTTTTGACTCTAAACTGTATATAGTTATCATTAAAGTAATCAAAAATTGCAATGAAATAACATTTTGTTTCTCCGCTTGGGCACTTGGATTCTTAGTAATAATATGGACTATTAGCGAGAATTCACAAAGCAAGGGACATTTTGAAATAGTTAAAAGATAAAATAAAGAAAATTCATTATTTACCTTAATCTAATTGTAAGTATTGAGTCTATTTAAACTTTAAAGTAAAACAAAAAATGTAAAATCAACAAGTACATGAATTCTAGTGGTACTTCACAAAATAAAAACAGAAGAAAACTGACAGAAGCGGCAGAAATAGGAATATTACATAATGAGCAAACACGACCTAGGTTTACCAATGCCAAGGGGAACTGCATACCTGTGCAATTTCTTATGCAACCATTACATAGATTTAATAACTGCTTCATGCTTAGCATTTTTTAAATATTAGCCAATTGGAAAACTATTTCCCTTTTTTTTTTTTAATTGAAACAAATAAAGAAGTCATCCCTTCAAGAACCCAAGAGCTGGTAGACTGCCGATTCTTGGCCTAACAATATTCTTTGCGACATATAATATAACATCTTATAATAAATAACAAAATATGGAAACAAGATTTTTCTAAATATTACGTTGTGATTCTTAGGAAAAAACAATGATAGTAATATCTTCAAAACATTGTATTTGTTCATTCATACACAGATTTTGAAATATGAAGCACTCTTCTATCCTCATACACCAACAAAAGAGGTCTTTCCAAACCAGACAATACAAATTGTTATAGGAAAATAGTATTCATTATGCACTTTGTGGCCTATAAAAATAATAACTATTGTAATGGCAAGCTGTTTTTTTTAATAATTTCCATGCTTAGAAAAGATAAAATTTATATATCCCAATCGGAAAAAAAAGTTTATGACCAGTTAAGTTTTTTTTTGTTTATCAAGGTTGGAAGGGAAAGACATATAATGAAAGTATGGCGCCTAAACAAGATACATTAGGAAGTAATGATGGAGTAAAAGGGATTTTCAATATTGTAATAAAAATTAATTATATTTTTAAATAACTCGTAAATATATAGACTATTTTTTTTTTAGATTCCTTAATAAGGCTTCAACCATTTTAAATAATCTACTTTAATTTTAAATAAGTGAGATGAGTTCTGGATCCGATTAATCACAACAAAGACTTCAGGCCGGAAGGTATTAGAACAAGGAAATTAGGCCGAGTCAGTAACTGTGAACTGTCATGGGCAGCGTGGGTAAGTTCCAGTTTTATTAAATTAATCGTGTCGGGAAATAAATTGCACAACAGTTAGGACGCAATTGGAAAATTAAAACTTCGGGTTTCTGAAATACCGGCAAACAACTGAACAGTCAACGATTACCCACTTCAGGAATCACCAGAACAAAAAAAGTAAGCACACATAAATCCATACCAAATACACTACATTTCAAATAAAGTTGTATATATTGTAAATTACAGTTTGAGATGAAATTCAACATATAATATGTTATAGTACAAGAGCCGGGAAGAAAAAAAGGCAGTTATCTCACCCTAATTTTTGATTATTTTAATGAAAGCTATGTATAATTACTTGTCAAAACTGATAAGTTTGCCAAGTATAAGTAGGGGAAATAAAAAATGAAGGCTGATTCAAAATCTTAAAAAAAACTTAATTTTTCATTCGGAGCTCTAAATCTTATAAACTACCAACAACACTAGAAAATCTTAAAGAAGAGTAAATTTGCTGAAATATTAGCCCTAAAAGAGCTATTTACGTCCAATAGTTCTTGAGATATAGCCTTTTAAAAAGCAACATTTCATAAAAATGTACTGAAATATCGGTAGTTAGTGAATCTATTTTGAGAAATCTATATTTCAATAACCATTCGACGTACAAATGTCTATTACCACTAAAATTAAAGTTAAATAATTGTACTATAAAATAGTTTCTACTAGTCTACTTTAAATGATGCTCTCTAAGATTTTGTATTGTTTTTGGTAGTTGTAAAGATATAGAGTCCGAATAAAAAATTAATTATTTTTAACGTTTTGAAACAGCCGCCATTTTTTATTCCCACTACCTATTACATTTGGCAGACTCATCAATTTTGACTAGTAATTATACCTAGTTTTCAATTAAGTAATCAAAAATTGGGGTGAAATAACTCCCTTTTTTCTCCTCTTGGGTTCTTGTACTATTATATGAACCTTTACAGTTCACGGATTAGACAAAATTAAGATGATAGCGTGGAGGGAGATAGTAAACCTAAAATATTTGATTCGCAGATAATATGGGAGTGGCCTCATAATAAAGGTCAGCAAATGGCCTCGTAACAGCTCAAACATAATTATTAATGATGACAAAAATAAATTAATTAAAATATGATTTCAAGGAAGTAGTTTTTCATGATTTCATTGATGGAAAGAGTTGGTTGCTTACTCATTGTGTGAGCAATGCCGGGTCTGTTTAGTTGAGAAACTACGTTAGACACGGTGTGAGAAGTGTTACATAAGGACTACTCAATTCGGCTTATTGTATGTGTGGAAACTGTAACTGTTTCATGTCATTGTCTTTCCTCCTATTCACCAAGGGACCGTTCTTTGGTCGTCCTTCGTCAGTTCGTGCTAAGAGAAATGAGGACCACAGCGAAGTAGGTTAGCTTCAGCATCTGGGTCATTAGCAAAATGATCTAAAACATCTTGATAAAAATTAATTACATTGAAATGAAAACTATATAGGTTATTATTTTGATTTAAATAAAATCAGTGGTACGAAAGAAATGCATAATTTCCAATTTAATTATTAAAAAACGCTACAAAATACTAGAAAAGTATTATAGTTAGGCTTCAATTAAGGGGTGCGGTCTGCAAAATACAAACATAAATAAACAAAACTATTTATTTGTGCCATAGTTTCTACCTGAATTTAAGGCCTTCATTAGGGGCCTTAAGCGGAGTTTCCGTTAAAAGTAATAAACAAAAAATACGGTTTGAATATTATTGTTTTGTTTAACTTAAAAAATTATAAAACATTTTATTTCAGTTTCATAACTACCGTAACGCACAATATATTTTTTTTGGGGGGGGGAGGGAGGAAGAGATATTTATTTTTTAACAGAAAATACCATAAAAGTGGGGATTAATTTCAGTTAGAATTTCTTCCTCTCTAAAAGACCTTTTTAATGTTTTGCGCTCCTCTACAGCCCCACCCTAATTGGGTTCAGGGTTAGAATTTTGTATTAAATTGAGCAAGCGTTAAAGAAATAAGAAGTGCCTTTTAGGGGTCTTAACTTTTTCTCCCACTACTGCTTTTTTTGCGGTTGTTACAGTAATAAAACAATTAAATCACTTTTCATCTGTTTACGAAACAGAAATTTAAAAAAAAAATGAGCTTAGCTGCCCACACATTTCTTTTTTAGAAATTGGTATAATAGTATAATTTATGTGTGTCCAATTGGTTTATAATAATCCGAGATATGATTGTATGAAAACTAATCGATAACTACTTTGTTTCAAAACGGTAATATCTAATTCTAAGGATAAAGAAATATTGTAAGCAAATTGAAAATACAGTTTGGATTGCCATGGGTATTTATATTCACGTGTAAAACTATGATCAAATTTTTAAATTTTATTAAATGTGGAAATCAATAAAATATGGCATTCAAATATTTTAAAATTAGTCAACTATGTAGTTCCTTACTACAAAAAATTAAACCAAACAAACTTGTGAGACAGCAGAAAATAAATTTTTCCAAACCATTAAAATATTGTCTGATGAATGAAACACTTAAGAGGAAAGGAGAGAAATACTACTAACGCTAACACATTATGAAAATAATTATTTGTATTTACTTTTTATTATTATTTTATACTTACTTATCTTGAATTTTAAGAAGACTAAACTAATTCAATAAAAATTAATTTCCTTGAATATTAGATATTTAGGCAATAAAATATATTTCTTTAATACATATTAAACTTTAATTACCAATGAAAACTTAACTGAATCACGCTTTAGTACCAGCTAAACCTAAACATTCCTAAGAGATAACAGTCGAAATAGAAATATCATTATTTTATAATTCTGGAAATGAACCACAAAATTTTAATAAAATAAAAAGGATATGCAGCATGGATTTATACAATTTATCAAAGGCAAATATTTTGTTAAATAAAAAAATGACAGTTTTTGTACAATTAAACACCATCAATTATATTTAGTATAATATTTTTTTGGTTTATTTGTGGTTTAGCATCTTTATTAACTTATTCCAATTATGATATGAAGGACGAGTCATTCTACAGTTAACCGGCGAATTATCGTTAATTCAAATTTTAATATTCATAACCCAACGTTATCAACAAAAGTCATTAACAAATTAAAAGTATGATCGATATTACATTATCATAATTTTAGTAACAAAGTATTTTGAATTTTTTCATTCAAAAAACTAGATTATTGCGTACTTTTAGCTAATTTTTTCCCATGAGGTTCCGTTTCTTACTCGAAAATGTTATATTATTTAAAAGATTGCTTTTATACATTATTTTATATCTTACCATATTTAACTGCAATATACTAGCAAGAAAACAACGAGAGATTTGCTGTCATTGAGAAACGCATATAGTCTTATCTTTATAATGATTGAAAAAGAAAAAACCTCCATTAGTTTAAAAGAATAATGAAAAACTCTCTGTAATGACACACTAAGCGTTATGAGCTACTACACATTACTTTTCACTAGCATGTTTGTAATACTGACATACAATGGAGTAACTGTTTCATAGTCATTGTCATAACTGTAGCATTGAGGCTGAGAATTGTGCTAACCTCTTAAGCACAATTTTCCTTGGGAACGTATGACTTAATGACAAAGCTGCGGGGAATATTATTTTTCTTCGATCAATGAAACATCAATTTTCATTAGTAATAAACACACATATTTCCAACTCGATTAGAAAGAAAAAGGTAGCGGAATAACACTTTCTGAATGCAAAAACAACACTGCTTTATTGAAGGAATCAGCAGACATCGCAAACCATCAGGCAAACATAAATTTATTTGTTGAACTTAAATTCATAAACTGATTTAATTAATGTTTGTGAAAATACAAATACATAGACATGACCTTCCCCAGTCAGGGAAAAACAACTAAGTGAACTAAAAAGTAACAAATAAATTCAAACTTGTAACTTAAAAGTTACAATTAAGTCCTGTGATAGTCGGATTCGGCAATGACTCACTTTAAGCTTTCCCTTGCATACTAATTAACTATCATAATTCACTAGTGAGTGAGTGTAGAAATCATAACGTAACAGTCTCAATGGCAGAGTTACTAAACAACTAATGCAGATGCATGTTAAAATTAATTACAACACTTGCATCAGTTTGAAAAAATATTGTTGATTACAACAATATTTCTTATTAATTTGTTTGTAAATTTTCAAAAAATAGTTGTTATCTACCACACAAGTTCAAAAACATTTTTTAATCACCTCTAATCTATATATTTTTTAATGTTGCTACATGTTTTATATGATATATATGGTTCAGGATTTATTAAAACAAATAATATTTTTTCGCTACCTAATCAGGACTATCAGTATAAATTAAACGCGTTAAAGTCTGATCACATGGGCAAAGTTTATTACTATATTACTTTAGTTCCAATATATTAGCTTATAAGATTACAAAAAAAAAATTAAAAATTATATGATCGTGCCATAAAAGTATTTCACGTGGAATAAAATTAATATCAATGAATAATAACAAGAATACCGCAAAATTATAGAAACTATATATACAAGAGGGAAAGATTTATTACTATATTACTTTAGTTTCAATATATTAGTTTATATCATCATAAAAAAAATTATATGACCGTGCCATAAAAGTTTTTCACGTGGAATAAAATTTATATCAAAGAATAATAACAAGAATAGCACAAAATTATAAGAACTATGAATACATAAGGGAAAGACAAAAAAAAAAAAAAATTGCGGTATCCATTTTATGAGACCATAAACTGATGTAGAGCAAGTTGGTATAACAGTGGAAACATGATTTATTAGTTGTGACAAATTAAACTTCAATCCAATTAAAGTTAAGATAAGTCAGTCGGGATAAGTTGAGGAGAAAACAGGAGCTGGTCGATATAAATTTAATAATTATGTAATTACTATTAGAAGAAAGATTCTTTAATAATCGTCTTTATGTCAAGTCTGCAAACTATTACACAAACCTTAGGAGTAATTTTGCATAATCGATGACCCAATCAATATAACAAGGAATTTTAGTTACTTAGTAATTTATAGGTTATTTACGGTCACGTTTGCTATTCAGAAGCATGTTCAAAATTTGGGTTAACGGAATATTTTATATGTGTTTATATAATAAAAATTTATTATATTTATATATACAAATAATCATAAAAAGCTAATTGAGAAATTTATAAACATTATTGATTGGTGATGAAGAATTTTTTTTTAAGATATAAAGAAGATTGTCGGGGGTGCGGTCAGTAAAGATACTCAAATAAGTAAATCATCTTTATTTGTCCTGGCGTTTCGACCTGAATTTTAGACCTGTATCAGGAAAGAAAAACAAAACAAGATAACTACCTAATTCAGAGGAAAAAAAAAAAAGAAAAGAATAAATCATACTTGGAAACATACATAACAAATAATTAAGTAGATAGTAGTTGATACTATAAACACCTCGATATTTTTTTAATATTTATTTATACACACCCATCCATGTTTCAGTAATACGGGAATTATTGATGCAATCATATACAGAAATTTGATTGTAACATCATAAAATAACTAACTATATAGAGGTATCTCAAACAGGCAGTGAAACATGGAGCTGAATCGACAATATAGACATTATAAAAAAATCTTACGCTGTGAATTGGAGTAATTGCGAAACAATTAATTAAAAAAAAATGAATTAAAACATTTGTTAAAATTATAAAGAACATGATGTAAAATATTGTTCACTCCAGCAAAGTTTGGTTGGGAAACCCGAATGGCATTTAAATGTCGGGCGAAAGGTGAGTTAATACACTGCAATTGTCTACGCTGCCAAACAAATCATCTTTAACCTTTGTTGTAATAATTATATTGTCATATGATAAAATATTCACTTTGTAATATAGGAAAATTTCGCTAATTTTCGAGAAAATTTAAAATAATTAATTACAAACAATAGAATGTAGTCAAATTTTATTTATATTTCTAAATTCACCACTATCTGAGCTAAAATATTTATTTTCTTTATACTATCCACAATGAATCAACGGTTGCAGATGCTTTAAAAGCGAAAGGATCTAGAATAAATATTTTTTTCAATGAAAACAATAATTACAGTTTATTTGTTGTTGCAGATCCCACATTGTTACTGATAATCATTTAAGTTACACGTACAGATATTTATAAACATTATAGACATTAAATGAAGTTTTTTTGTAATATTGCATCATAGTCAGGAGCTAAATAACTGAAAATAAATATAACTCAACGAACTACACCAAACGATACCTTGATTCCCTGAGAGGAAGGCACATCAAAAAATCTATCTTCACCAAGGAAGAACTAATTTCGCCAGGATAAAAAGCACTGTTTCTGGGAAAGGTGATAGCTGCGGTCTAGGATTCTTCGGCGACAAAGGAACCGAGTCCGTTCAAGGTTCACTGGACAACTAGAGGAAACCACCCGTGTCTTCTACGAGCTATCCTTAATCAGCCGAAACTGTCACACGCCAAGGATACCCGAGAAATAAAGAATGAAACACTTGGCAGCGAATCTAAAAGATCTTTCCTTCCATCTCACTTGCCTAGCGTTACACGAATGTAGAGAAGAACGTAACAAAACTAATTTCAGCATAATTAAAATTAGACTCTCGCTTTCGAATTGAAAATAGGAAATGATAACTTTTTCATTGAAGATTTATAATCGTTCAATGGTGTTTGTTGAACTGAAACTAGCTCATTCATGAGAAAGTAATTCATTCATGAAACAACGGTGTGAGGTATCAAAAGAGTCTATTGTTCTAAATTAGCTAAAATATATATTTTTATTTTGAGTAGTAATGACATCAATAAGAATAAGAATATCACGTAAATTGAGTTTTTAGGGACAGGACCGCTATTTTTATTTTTCAAATTATTATTAATTAAGTAATTAATTTGTTTAGTCAAAATATTTCTATATTGCATAAGCTCCTCTTAAAATAACTAAATAACTAAACTGTATCTAAAATAAAAACTTTTTTGCTAAATAATACGACAGAATTTCTAATTTTACTTTTTATTTCATTTTGAAGTAGGATAAATAAAGGACTGCTTCTCAAGTTGTTAATAGTTTTACTTTACATTCTACCATTTTGTAAGTTTTTTTTTCTCATCATCTTTGAAGAAAATGAAACGAAGAGAAAAATCTTCTAATTTTAGATTTAGATTTTTCATCCTACCTCAGATTGGCATTACACTATCGAATTTCTTTGACAATGATCTTTTATGAGACTTATTTCAAAGTTTTATAAAAGTTATACAAAAAAGCAATACTATAAACTACAAATACAGCAATTGCAGAAAGTATCAGATTTTATAGAAGTTCAGTGTGATCATACCTACGGATGATGAAATGGTTCCTGCTGCAGTAGGTATAGTTAGCAGCCTTTGTAATGGATTTAATAGAGAAAAAACAAATTGTGTATTAAACCGTGGAAACTCGGCGTGAAATAAAGGTTGTCCATTAAATTTTCTCAAAGAAATTTGTGGGGGTAAAGAAGTTACATTAATTTTTTGTAAAGGTTGAATGAAGACAATTAATCTATTAGAAAGCACTAAGAAAAATTCAATTACTCATGAAAGAAGAAACAAAATTAACTTCGAGGGTTTAAATATCTAAGGTTTTTACGTTTCATGAAACGTAGAATCCAAAAACTTTTTTTTTTTTTAATAATTTATTTATTGATATTTACAACTGTATACATATATACACATCAAGTAAATTTGCTGTAAGTGATATTATGACTTATTTATAAAAAGTACATTCTCGGAATTCCATAAAATATACGACTCGGAATTCCATATTAGAAAATTTAAAATATTTAACAGACTAAATAAAATAATTTAAAAACGCCTTATTATTTATTGATCTAAATAATAAATCATATAAAACCAATTTCTAACACACCATAAGAAATGAAAAAGTATATCTGCTGTATACCATGCTTAATAACTAAACTCGTCAGAAAATCTAACTTTTATCAAAAGTTTCTTCAATAAGAATTGAGATATGATGTCATATTTTGTCCAACTTTCTTTTATAAAACTTTGTCAAAGAACGTTAATAGAGAGTGGAGGTCTTAAGTATATATATTACTTTAGCTAATTAAATGATTTAATCTAACTGATGAATAAAATCAGTGGTTGCCCAATATTTATCTTGATCTACTGATCAAAGAAAAACCAAATCTTTTTACATTGTAAAAGTCTAAAAAAATTTCATAACTTGAAGAATAAGATGAATGTGGCTTTAACAATATTAAAAAACAATGGACAGCCATAAATATTTAATAAAAAAACGTATATTTATATATTTCAACCGTCAAAAAATGTATGTCTATCAATTATAGGTGTTATACTGTAATATACATATTTAAATAATTCGGAATACGAAGTGTCCTGAACGTTTCAGCCTAAAAATCTACTCTTTATAACACAATAGGAGAGATATTAAAATGAAAAAAATTACTGCTTCTATTATCTATTAATATTTCCTTCAAGAAAACTATTAAGAACACGAATGTAGTAGCGTATTACTTAAAGAATAATTCCACCGATAGAACCTGAATCGCGACATTGTCTACAATATTGTCTGGATACACTAGGGGACCTGGCGCCAATGAGTCAATAATTAGCTCAACTGGTGTTACGGCCGATGACGATGTTCCAATTTAACCGTTCCAAGAAGAGGTAATTGACCCAAGAATCTTAAAAGTGGCTAAATTGTCAATGCGACGAGAAGTTACTGGCGGAATATCAGCAGTTATTATTTTTTTTATCATTTAGAAAATTACATATTACAAATATGGACGACCAGATGACAACATATATCCAGTGTGCCAAAATAACACCTATAATGATAGGCATAATAGAAATTTATTAATTACAATTTTGACTATTAGGGCATTGCGGAGGCTACCACAAGTTACTGTCTGGATCAGTACAATATGAATTTATCTCTAGTGATAATTCAATTAACAAATACTAAAATGAAAATAAAATAATAATTATTACAAAATAAAATAAAAAATAACTGAAAGGACTTTGAAGTGAATAATAGTCCTGCAGATTTACAATTAGAGAATTAATATAATGAGTACAAAACTAGATGGTACAAGAATACGATAAACATAGGGATCTAGTAATATATTAATAAATAATATCTCTAACTTAGTACACACACATAAAGCTAATTTTAATCGTAATATAATGAATAATTATGTGAAGTTAAGAAAAAATACATTTGGTAAATCAGAATCAGTTATTAGGAATCACAGAAGTAAGAAAGTACCCAGTCAAATATTACTTTTTTTCTTTTTCTTTGTGGTTGATTTATTTATTAGTCCTTCAGGGTAACGATTGAACACATATTGTACCATACAGTTTGAAGTACGTTTACCAAATACATTGTTATAAGGTGGTTTTATTAATTATTTTTTTTAGATATTATTTACTATCCATAATTATAAGATAATTCTGTAAAAACAAAATAGTTACTTAAATTTTATATGAGCATACACTCTTAATCTCTTTAAATCATTTACTACGTAGAATTGCTAAGAAAAAGCACGATCCACAAAAACACTTAAATATTTATATTTTTCAACAGCATTTAACGTTTTACAGCAACTTTCATATTACTAATGTTAGTGAGACAGTAACAGGTATGGGATTTAATTTCAGGGTCATCAACAGAAGGCATATGAGGTGATTACACTAACATAATGACCGTCTTATATTTGTTAACTATGTGATTTTAGTCATGAGCCCATTTAAAAAAAATAAAAATAGTGCTTTTGGGATTTTTCGAGAGCTATTTTGTAATTTTTATGGTTAGTGATAAAAAGAGAATCGTCGGCAAAGAAGTAATTTCATGCATTAGTATTATTAATGTATAAGATCAGTATATGTTTGAAAGTCTTACAGTTTATTAGTACAATATTTATTATTAAATACCAAATCATCAACTAAATAGATCATTCGTGACAGAACCAGACAGGATTTGAGGTTCTGGATTCGGATTGGTGTGCGTAATTTTCAGACATATTCTGGATATTACATAGTCACTGTGTGACTACACCTTCTTCTTCAGGGAAAGACTCTCACTCAGGGAAAATTCATCACTAATATTAAATAAATTATCTGATCATGTGGTTTTGGATCTCAAAGAATAAATGAGTTGCTTTAAACTATGACCACAGAGTAGCGGATACCAAATATTTTTCACTTCAAGATCCTTTTGACTAAACAAGTTTCGCGGCGACCCATGTTGAATTAAAAAAAAAATAGGCATGATTATCCTTAGAACGACTGAATATGTAGGAAAAGAAGAGAAACCATTGCAAAGTAAATGTTGGAATGCACTCTTCATTTTCTGTATTAATTGTTTTTCTTTCCTGTTTTACTTTCACTTACCTTGTAAAGTACTACGATCGGGAAATATTTTTAATTCGAGTTATCAACGGAAACATGTGTTTTGAATTACCGTGAATCCAAAAAAAAAAAAAAAAATAGTTTCGTAAAATGAGATGTGTGTATCTGTGAACAGCCTTACTCAAAAATGTAAAGTACGAAACTCAAATGATATAGGTCTGCATACCTAGGCGGATATATGCCTGGAATGGGATTCGTTTTTCGACAAAATTGACTAACTGGAAATGCCACTTAATACAACCTATTTTTCACTTTTTTTCGATATTCTTAAAAATGACCTATGCGATTTTCATTATACTCGCCATATCAATATAGGATGAATGGTCTTTAATATCAGCTATGTTTCATGATGAGATAGGCTGACAGGGTTTAAATACGGATTTTGTAAAAAAAAAATCTTCCTCTAAAGTACCTTAAAGTTTCTTCATTTGAACTAAAAAAAACTTTTGTCATTGTTAGAAATAATGAACAATTGATAAATACGAAATATTTAAGAGTTTTATGAATAAAGAAAGGAGAAAAATGAAAAATGGAAATAACCAATGCAAAGCTACGACTGCTCGATGTTTTCCGATTGCTTTGCGGTTTCATTATCTTTTGTGAAACTGTTGTAATCAGGAAAAAATATTCATATACATTCGTTATTCCCACCTCGATAACACTCTATAACATTGAAATATGAATTTGTATAACAACAGAAAAAGAAAAATATTTTGTTAATAATTTTCGCCTCATCTTTAAATTATTTTTTTTCTCGAAAATTATAAAAATAGCGATAACTTCATTGAGAGCCCTCAAATCTACATAAAAAGTATGTTGAGTGATAAGTGGAAGCTGTGTGATGCACGCACGCGCTAGATTAGTAATATTTGGATAAAGTGGCTGCGGTATCCTTGGCAGAACATTTAGTATGTTCTGCTAGTCCATTTTCATTGAAGCCAATCTTGTCTTTAATTTGTCAAACCCAAAGTCTATATGAAAAGTACATTATTCGGCAATTTCCATAGAAAGCATCATGATTGCAGTAGATTCCCTTCAAAATAAACAAAAAAGTGTATTATTGATATGTGAATAACAGAAGACAGATAAATGTGATTTATTTAGTATAAATTCAGTTTATTTTTAAACTCAGTTTATATTAAACTCAAAACTCAGTAACAGAATAAGTAGATCGTATCTCCTAATGTTTTCCGCAAAGGACCGTTGAGCTTAGCACACTCGGGAATTAATTATCTACACGAGGTTAGTCAACGTCCTACTTGGATAATACTGCAATATCCCAGTTAAGAAACTAACTCTTATCCACCTTAAGCCGCACAGATTCATTATGGATTGTAAGCCCGCATCTGGAAAAGGGTTGCAACAAACATGGTAAAAAATTAGGGCATATGTCAAAATCAAATATTGGGAATATAGCTGAGTGTCTGTATATAAACAAGTGTTCAATTGATATACTGAACTATATCCCTTATGTTTAATTTTTTCTCAGTCCGACTAAGCTATCGTCGCCGATGCTCGGTCACGCTACGTTTTCCAGTTCGGCGTGCGCTAAGGATAAACATTATTCAACAATGAATTTCGTGTAGAGCTTTAGGATCACAATGCAAATGAGAGTAATAAATAAAATATAAAATAGAGATTATATGTAATGCAATACAACAGGCGCATGAATTTACATAATTGCCACATTGCTCAGTAAAATTAATTAAAAAAAAAACGATTTCGGCGAAAAGTTGAAAGTCGTTTCAATCACTTCATTTAACATTCAAACAAAGTAATTTCAAGTTAGCCCTTGTTTCCTAAGATAGATTCGTAACTCAATAAAAAAAAATGGAATTTTATGTTGTGTTTGACCAAAACTAATCCGCTTGAGGATTTATATATTAACAATTCTAACAATATAAAGCGAGGCGTGATTAGTTAAAGACAGTGATTTTTTTTTATAAAACCATACGAAATTCATTTTTAGGATGCAAAGGATTATTGCAATGAAATTTATAATTAACCAATATTAATTAATAAGCGAGCGTGAACTGCTCTTCGCGAGAATTAATCCCTGAAACAATGAATTACGTCAATTTACCAATTCAAGATATTCCATGTACGACGATGGTATATATAATTAAGTGTTACAAGGTAGAAATGTATTGGCACCCTATACAGTGCCAAATACGAAGTAGAAAAACTAAAAAAAAAAAAAAAAAAATCAGATGAAAAACTTTAACCTCCTACCTTACGAAACTATAGCAATACAGCAAAAACTCATTTAGAGCTGTTATGCGTATTAAATCATAACTAAGAAGACCACTGTGTCCACGACGGTCAGGTAGACATTGACGAGGAGGTTTAATCATGCTATAGATTCCTTTATTTATCGTTATTTATTTAAATAAATAATTTTTAATTACGTTTTCAATTATTCGCTCTAAATGGGAAAAAAATATTTATACTTATCATATCTCGTTTATTATTGTAAATAAATTTAATATTTATTACTAATTATAATTACTCGACCGAGGAATAATTTTAGTAGTTCCTAATTTATTCTACCCGTAATTTTTCTTTAAGATGAATAGTTTTAGGTACAAAACTA
Organism: Halyomorpha halys; assembly: GCF_000696795.3. Taxonomy (NCBI): domain Eukaryota; kingdom Metazoa; phylum Arthropoda; class Insecta; order Hemiptera; family Pentatomidae; genus Halyomorpha; species Halyomorpha halys. Next base: position 984,171 of record NW_027116002.1, on the reverse strand, counting down.
AAAATGAATATGTTTTGTAATGCTGCGCCTGAGGTACACAGGGAAAACGGGACACTTAAGAATGAACAGGCAGCACAATCGTATCGTATTTTCACCGTTCCTGCAGCGTTTTGCAGACTGACAAAAAGATCAACAGAGCATAGATAAACGAGGAAACCTACAAGTATAACGGTAAGGATACAGGAGATCAGTGTCATCAGGCATAGGTATAATCGTTTATTTTTATAGGCATGAGAATTATGAAAAAAAAAAAATGATTTCTCGGATATGGCATAATAGTAAGAGACTCTGGAGTGATTTAAAAAAATATATATATCATAATGATATTCTCGTTTTCCTAAGGATCTATGGATTCTAAATAATTGTTTTGGATTTCTAGAAACTATTTTTCATTCAAACCCTAAGAACAATGATTAATAATACCGATCCGATCCATAAGGTTAGTTTACGAAGTAGACAAACTGTATCATTTTAGACTAATAATTTTCAAAATGGAAAAAAGGAATTTTTTTTTAAAATTTTCAATTGCCTATATATGACGTACATAAGGTAAAGTATAGCGAAATTGTTATTTATTTTATTTAAATTAACATCCATATCTTCTCCAGCTTATGACAGGAAGTTTTAACCTTTAAGTTACCTTTATATTTCTGTCAGAGTGTTAATAGTGATGTTTATTCTAAGGGTCCGTAACGAAATAAAAGTCAGCCCATCCTGACCATACGGGACTGCTGCAAATCCGATAATGATGAGTTGCAGTCAACACTCTCGGCTAAACGTCATCCGAACTGGCTAATTTTAATAGCCCTAATTCAACAAAAACTAATTCCTACACTAAGTAAAGATAGTTGTGTAAAGCGTGTACTCCACCACATTTATTTTTGTAGATCCGAACAAACGCCTCGTCATCATAATATTTATACTACAATAAAAAAAAAAACTGATTTAATATCTTATATTAAGAAATATATGTAAATAAAATAAAATTGAAAGATAACAGGAACAGAACTTTTGAGCCTTCATTTTAAGTCACACGTAAAAAAACATTTGAATCAATATAAAAATAATTTCATAGCTTTGTTTTTCTGGAAACTAGGAATATTTATTATTATTACACATTAATAAATATAAAAATGATTAAACACTGAATTTAATGATTAGTTCTGGATGAATGTACCCAGGGCTGGAATCAAGGTGTGACCGGTGCGGCGGCACCGGGCTTCGCTATAAAAAAAAAATTGAAATGAAAGTTCTGTCTTTTAGTTGCTAATCAATAAAACATAGAAAGTAAACTACTAAAATTCACATAATAGATAAGATTATGTTAAAGGGGTGATAATAAGGAAAATACCTGTGCAGAATTGTAAAACTAAGATGAGTAATCAAGTCTATTATCACGTCAACAATAAGCCAAAATGTATCTGGTGTTGTCTTGTGTCTTATATGAATACGATATTTGTTTATCTGATATAATTTCACAATTGCATACTTCACAAGTGACATATGCATTTGTATAAACTTGGATGTAGATACTATGTCAAACCGTCAGACACACCATTTAAATTGAATTATACTTCTATATTTTATCAGTGCGACAAATCATCTAATAAATTATTAAACATACAATTTATTACTCCAAGATGTGCATTTAAATTAAACATTAATTATAAACTGTGCAACTTGAAATAAATAAAGCGTATTAAATGTTAATAAACAAGATTAACAGGAAAGAAATCCCGGAAATAGATTCTACGATTGAAATACAATACCAAACTTAGAGGGTTTCTAATGACTTTTTAAACCGAAAAACTCGAGGTTACTTTTCACGTCATGTGATTTAATGATTTTCCAAAACTCAACTCTCTTTTTGGTGTTCTGGATTTCCAAAGACAGTTTCAGGTCACACTCCTATTAGCTATGAAAAATACAAATATGCAAATTATCTATTGATAATTAATTTCTTCGGAACACTGGTTTTTAAAATTTAAAAATAAGATGCACTAGTCCACTTTTGACAGAATATGTGTAATAATCACTGGGTTTCGTATCATAGATTGAGTAATAATAAAACCTTTTATAGGTCCATAAAAAAAAATTTACCGGCAGATAACCATAACACTTGGTTGATTGTGACTGAAACGTTAGTAACTTGTAATAAATATGGTAAAGCAATGCAGACTAACTTATTTAATTAATAAAATAAATATTCTTTTAATTTGAAACTAACTTGAGAAGGAAAGTATAGGCATGAAGAATGGTACATAAGAAGCAATGGAAGAGAACCAGTTCTATACAAATATAAGAAAGAAAGTCTTTGTTTTGATTCTGAACAGCAATAATTGTTCTTTTATCTACACAATGGTTACAAGAGTCTTTGTCAATTCCGTAAATATATTTTTTTATTTAAGAAGGGAGATCAATTAAATCATAACTGTTCAAGGATCACATCCTTGACCATAATTTATAACATCATAAAAACTGCCTCAGTTATATATTCACCATATATAGTTACCACTTCAAATGAATGAAAATCAACTTTACCCATGTAAACTGCATAATCAGACATATTTGGATACTCAATTGAAAAGCTTGTATCTTTGATTTCATTAATTATTTAGTATGAACAGAGTCAGTAAGTAAACTTATGCTCCACCAGAGGCAGGTAGGAAAGAGGTGAAAAAAGAAAGTAGATGCAATGAATCAAGAAAGTAAATTGAAGCAATAAAAAATCAGTAATCAAGTAAGTACAGTATCCAGTAAACGTAAAACAATAACAAGATAGATTGTTCAATCAGAATTTATTTTTTCAAACAGAAAATTTCATTTAATTGTTTCATTTCACTTTTTTTCACAGTTTAATTAAATGCATAATTAACCAATTTTTTCAGTTTAATTTTCAATTTGTATATTAGTTTTATTGTTATGTAAAAATATAATGTAAAGTTCATTCTTTGCCTTTATTAAATCATTCTAATATATTCATACATTCTACTAATTCATCATTAATATTCCAATATAGTCCCTTTATTTTCATTCATTACATAACCAGCCCTAAATCTATTATTTTTTTTTTGTTTATGGGCAATATTTAGGTCAATCTAAATTACCATGAGCATCAAACAGTAACAAAGAAAGGAATTGGTGATTATGAAAGTTTATTTACCTGACTTCAAAGGAGGAGATCAAGGGAAGGACTAAATTTAGATTAATATGTGAAGAAAATACGAAGAATTTCGTGTGTGAGTAAATGTAAGAAGCAGGGTTTTCAACTATTATTCGTAAATAACCAGAGTGATTGGTCACGTAAAAAGTAAAATTTGCTTACAAAATATGCTAAGGAGGAAAACGTTGCATGAACTCTAAAAAACAGTTTGTTGCTAATTATCGATCAAATGAAGCCAATATTTTAAGCAAATAGTCAAACTGTGATGAGAAATTTTCTCAATATCTCCAAGAATTTTTTTTGTATTACATTACATTAATAAAAATTTATTTCATGAACTAAAATACATTAAAAGTTAAAAATATTTGATTACACGTATAAGGTTCAATGTACTATTAGCCTAAACCCAATGAACATATGCAAGCAGGAGAAGACAAGATGGTGGAGGCAGGTTCGCCTTGGCGTCAGCTGGCAGATCTAACTTTCACTCGGCCAAAGAGATATCACCGAGTAACGAAGTACGAAACAATAATAACAACGAATAATAAATATAACTGTTACATACAGGGTATCATTATACTTAACTCTACAGTAATAACCTTTTCTACAATTTAACTTATTTAATTGAACTTAATTAACTTACTAGGATATTGTTGATTTTCCCTCCTTCTCCAGTGCATCTAACTCTGGAATTTCCGATCAAAAGGGGTACTTATTTTTATAGAAAATCACATTTTAAGACGAATACATATCAAGAACTTTTTTAATTCAACGCGTTATATAGGCGACAATCACCAAAAACGTTGAACAAAATCATTTCATAATTCAATTTTCCGTTATCATAATTGAGGTATTTCATAGTAAAGGTTTGATCATAATGAAACCCATTTTAGTCACATCGGTAGGTCCGCAAAACTCAATTTATGATTACGGACTTTGATATTGTTTATTTTGTATAATGAGCATAGCAAATTAACGTTTATAACCTCGTTTTAAATTAGGACATGTTAACGGACAACTTTTCGTAAGTAAAGTAAAGCGTAACGAGTTGTCATATTAACAATGGAATCATATCTATACTGGTTTGAACATATTATTAAAGGAATACGTATTTTTTTCAAAGGACATCTTTTTTTGTGAAATATTTTTCAGAAAACGCAAACATCATCCTTAGGAAAAACCAAAAACATCGGATAACTCATTGGCTAGGTGAAGAGTAATTGGTTCTGTACCGTAAATGTATTAAGACAATGAATAGACGGTCTAATGACAAATAGAAATAAAATAAATTGTGAAACGAAATTGAAGACAGTTCTTAAAAAAAAAAGTTCGCTAACGCAAAATAAAATCCCTATGACAACCTAAAAAAAAAAGTGTTCCTTGTCATACTTTTAAAACAGACTCTAATTAAGAGTATATTGGTCGATGTGCGACATGGCACAATCTCACAAGAGATCATAACACTAAAAAAAAAATAGAAGGAATTTCATCTCGGGCAACACGCCCCGCTAAACCCCGATTTAGAAAGGTCCTATATCACTTTTTAAAGACGGATACAGGACATAAGTTAGAAAAGTTATTTAAAACAGAAAGAGGAGACTTATGTTAGAATATTTGTTAAATCAAACCATTAAAAAAGTTGTTGAAATTGGAAAATTGGAAAACTATTGTTCTGTAATTTAGTCTTAATTATTTTTAACAATTAAAATAAATGTTTAAGTTATAAGCAAGAAGTGTTCTTACTTCAAAGTAAGAGGTGTTAGAATATGCCACAACAGAATAGATGTTGCTTATTAAGAAGAAAAAAGTGTGGTCCAATCTCACCCGCTAAATAAAACGAAATTGTTCCAATATTAAAAAAATTAATTTTATCAGTTCAAATCACGTAAATGTTTTTCTGCTCCGAAAAAGCTGAAAACTGAAATTTGAAAAAAAAAAATATGGGAAAAAACATTTCAACTTATATTACGATATTGTCCAAAATAGACATGGAAGGTTTATCCATTACAGAATATTGAGGTTTGAAGGAAATATTGAAGTGGTTATAAGGTAATAGTTTTATTTACACCAACATTAAAAACTCAAATCAAATGTTATAGTCAAATTTGGACGGAAATAAGTATTTGTAATATAATATTTATGAGTTAGTGTATTTATTAAGTTCATTTTAGTTTTATGTTCATGATTCGGTTTTATTGAAATATTTTATGCATTACATAATTAAAAAGATAAACAGTTCTGTCCTTATAAAATAAAATCATTACTCGTAGGGAAGGGGTCAGTAAACAATGAGAAACCCTTAATCAGCAAGATCGTTTAAGGTCGCAGGGTTGAGATTATCCCAATTAGTCGTCAGCAACAAAAATAATAACAACGAAGAAATAAGAACCGAACGGTGAACAAAGATTCTGTTTACGGACATCAGGATTTGCTTCACCTTATTTGCAAATTAGTTGGAAAGTGTATTTAGCCTAGTTAAATTATATAATTAAAAGTAGAACGTGAAATTAATTATCTATTTAGCAATTAATTAATAGACAAGCGAGTCCAATAGAATTTTTTGGTTAAAGGGGCGTTAAACCCAATTAAAAAAACTCCGTTGAATTCTTAGCCACGGATCTCAGGTAATGAACATAATCACTAAGCGACTTGAGTAGGAACAAGCACCTAGTCCTAAAAATTTTAGTATGTCTGTGAAAGGATTTTTCCGTTCACATAATAATTTCCCAGCTTTGATATAAAATCATATGAATCTGTGAGATCTTCTATAAAAGGACAGAACCAATAAGTATGATTATTGTATATAAATAATAATGTGGGGGCAAAGATACAATAATGTAACTTCTACAATTGCAGAGTCCGCGGAGAAACATAAATCAAAGTTTTTTTTTTTTTTTTTTTTTTTTTTTTTACTTTGGGATAGTCTGTTTGGGGAACCTAATA
>NW_027116002.1:969261-977914 GCF_000696795.3 Halyomorpha halys | reverse complement strand
AAATACAAAACTCTTAAATATATACAAACAAAAGGATAGACAAATGAACATAATCAGACTATCTGTATGAAAAATAAATAATAAAATAACATAATGATAAAATAATATATACAATATTTACAGAATCGACCTGAGGATCCCCGACCCCACGAATGTTATTTTTAATTTTTAGATGAACTCAACTTTATGAGAATAATAAATCATTTGAAATTCGTAATCAATATTAATTTTTTGTTTTAGGAAAACGAGTCTTTTCTAATTATTTCTAATTACAGAAAATACAATGGAAAAATTAGAAAAAGACTCGTTGTTTGTTGGAGGTAATTAGGACTAAGAAAAATGCAAGGAAACTTGAGAATATTGTTCAACTGAACTTTGTACCAATCAAAAAGCATGCTTTTCTGCTTTTCCTACCACACTTAGCAACACGAAATTTTTGATGCTATTTGAGCAATTTTATCCTAGAAGGAACAAATTAATTATCTTTGAAGATATATAAAAAACGACAATATGTTTTCGATAGGTGTAAAAAATTACAATTCATTCACGAAATTGAAATTTTGCACTATGTTAAAAAAAAATAAAATTCACACATTTTTAAATTGCTTTTTATTTTTATTATTATTTATAAAAGTTAGTCAATATAATTTCGTTTGGAGTTTTTTATTTATTTATTTTTTATAAGGCTTTAATAGTATATATATACTTTACATTTTTCCTCTAATAATAAGGGTATAAAAGGAAAATGGAACATCTAACCTCTATATTATCATTTGAAATTCGTAATCAATATTAATTTTTTGTTTTAGGAAAACGAGTCTTTTTCTAATTTTTCCATTGTATTTTCTGTAATTATGTCTATTTGTTTTCCTATTCCGTAAAGAATGCAGATTCTCCGATAATATTGTGACCCTAAGTTGCGAATTAGGGACATCATTCATATCATTCATCGATATAATAATGAAAAACAAAGTTTGATTAAGCAGCTATTACTAATTAAATCTTGTTGTTTTAACTATATGTAAATTAATCTTAAAACTTTGATTTATTACAAATAGACATAAGATTATTATTTATTTATTATTACAGATAGGCATTCAGTGTTTGTGATCCCTGCAATAGATAGATCAGTAAGTATATGAACAGCCTAACTGAAAGGATTTTTCTCAAACTCAACACAGACTTACTTAAACGAATCAAACGATGAACTTTTATTACGATAAAATAAAATAAGATTTATTTGAAGGACGTATTTAAACCATTAACACAGCAAACCAACAGTAATCGCTTTGGATTACAAGAGAGTGGTCAAGAAATCGTTAGCAGACTTTGACAATGACCCATTAACAGTTTAATGAGACAAGCAAGAACACCAATGACATCAAATAATGACAACACCAGAACTCTGAGGCACAACCAACCGCGTTGAGTAACCTTTCTTAACACCGGGTGCATTGTCAGGAGTCACAGTGAAATGTCAAAGCCATCACAAAGAGGCACTTATAGACAATAATGGAAATTCTGCATTTCATAAGCACGCCTGAGATCTTCCGTAAAAAGAACTGAAGCAATAATAATTACAGTCCTGACATTTTCATTCAAATGTGCATTTTCTACAACAATTTTATGATACAGAATTACAATTAGATATATATTTTTTAAAAATATATAAATAATTGTTTTTTACAAAACTAAGACTATTTAACTAGTTAAAATATTTATTCCAATGACAAGAAAACATTTTTAAAAAGATTAGAAAACAGGAATAAAAAAAAGTGAAATTACAAATTATACAGAAGGGTCCTTCCGATATTTAAGTAAGAGGGAAATGAAGAAGATGAGGATACATATTTTAAAATCTGTAACAAAGATATTAAAATAGAAACATAAATTAAAATTAAAATTTTTTTTAATCTAAAATATTGACCAATACCAATATCTATCTTATTTAAATTAGATTATGTAAACAATCAGCTCTATTATTAAGGACTATTCAATACATCAAATGAAATATCCACACTTTGCTCAATAAATAATAAATAAATCAAACATATATAATAAATAGTTTAATTAATGACTCATCAAAAATACATGGAAATGAGTCTTATAAGCTAGACTAATTCTGTATAGGTACCAATTAACAAACGAGATAATTGATATGCTCTATAATAAAATAACGTGTCAAATTACGGTTGTCACGGGACAACTATCAATTATTTAACACTAACCAGCATGAAACCGCAAAATGAAATAATGTATTGAAAAAGAAAAAGAAAAAGAAAAAAAAAAGGTAACGGTCGGGAGAGTTCTTTGATCACTCATTCTTCCATTGAACACCGGAAATAATTGATAACTTTATAACATAATCGAAGCATATTGATAAACCGTAAACAAAACATTATGAAAAAATTGTTTTTTATTAATTAAAAATACAACCCGTTCAAATCTATAATTCAAGCCAATGGTAATTTATTAAATACAAAAGTAATTTATTGATATTTTTTACAACTGTACATGGACATGGTGTTTCGTGCCACTGTTTGCATGGGTAGAATTAAGAGAAAAAATGATTAAAAGTCATTAAAGTAAAAAACTCAACAATACAATATTGTAGGAGATAATTATTAATTTTAAAAATATATATTCTTTAAAATGCGAATAAAAAAAAATTGCATGACCATAATTTTTTATTATTTTATTTTAATACTTTTAATTTATGTTAGGTTCCATATAAAAACAATAGATGACTTGGTCTTGGACTCAGTTTATCAAAATTGGACGCAATGCCTCAGATATCTAAATGCATACGAAATTTTCCCTAATTTTGGTTTTTATATTAAATTTTTTTTTCGTTTCTACACCTAATTAGATTATTTATTTTTATTTGCATCAAATTGAGTAGGTAACAATCTATATGATGATAATCAATACAGAGAAGAGGAGGTTATATTAATCAAAAAATGAACAGTTGACTCATTGGAACCGTTCGTAGCACCTGGTGGGAAGTGTGCTTTATAATGTCTACCCCCACTTACCATAGCGTCAATGCATTGCTACATAAAGTAGTATAATTAGTTAAACCGTACTTATTTTAACTTAGCTTCTACTTTAAAAATAGTTTAGCGTAAAATTTCTTCTACTTTATATCCGTTATCAACCGTCTCAGGTTTGCTATGGTTATGGAATATGACCATGGAGAATTCGATTTCCGGGACTTTCTCAAAGGACCGAAGATGAATACAATTCGGGAAAACCGATCACTAATAAAGACAAGCGAGTTCTTTGCTTGATTCATGACTCATAATCTAGTTCTCTACTTGGTTCATGACTTCATCTTGTTCTTTCCAATGAGATGGCTGGTATAAGAGGTTTTACTTAGCCCGTGACGACAACTGAGTCAACTGATTTAGTTGAATGAGCAGCAACTCTTTTTTCCTAGTTATTAATGCACAATTTATGAATGGGTTGATCATCATTCGTGCAATAAGCCTAGTGCGGTGCCAATCATGATCACAAAATGATATGTATTATTTTCGATTTTCGTTTCGATACCAACCATAATATGGTGAGTAGAATAAAAAGTGTATTAACTAATTTAATTTATAGGTAAAGTATTAATTTACAATCATAAATTTTTAGCCATTATATTGTTGACAGGGGCGTACCCAGCAGGAGCAGGGAAAGCAGCTGCACCCCGAGAAGTGAACAAATTTTTTTCCAAGCAAATACTAATTGTAATAACTCATAAAGCACCGCGACAATTATATATAATTTTCTTAACATTTTTGTTTCATTCGCCTTTTCCGTGCTGAAATGTCACAATCTCATTGACTATTGACAATGGGCTCAAACATGTAATTCACTTAGTTTAAAGGAGAAACTTTTCCTACGCTCATTTGAAACTGAAGAAGTGATAGTTTTGCTAACCTATGTTTTGATGTGGAAGCGAAACTTCATTGATCAAACAAGTCTAGGAGATATGAATTACGCCAGTTGTCGAAGTACTGACTTTAAGACGTTGCAGAGCCTAAGTAAACGAACTTGTACTCCACTCGGCGGAAGAGGATCGTGGAGGTACAGCAGTAAAACATCAGCCCGTGACGTTGGGAAGGCTTGGAGAGCGGTACCAGCTATTACCATGTGAGCCAGAGCGCGGTAGTTGGCAACACTGATGCAGCTATGGCAACACTGCTCGTCAGCGGTAGGTGTTGCGCGGCCTACGGCATCCTTTCTGCCTGTCAGTAGAGATTCGGTAGTGGAGATTGGTGTGCAATGATAAATAGCAAAACAAGAAATCCATGTTTTGGTAAATATTGTCCATAAAGGACTTGAACCAAATGCACTCAGAGTCAAAATTGACATGATATTCATGAAGTTGCTGAACGAAGAAATCGACAATGTTTACAGTACACCACCCTTATGCACCATTCTTAATTTCACCGAGAACAAGAGCTAATATAGTAACAAAGTGATTAAAAAAAATATATCATAAATGGATTCAAATATTTAAATATGAGTATTCAATGAAAGAAAGCCAATGTTTATAACAGAAAGGAATTAGTTACCCCATTTGACAAGTTACATTTACAGCTTTGACAAGCTACAGTTTTCGTTACAAGATTGACGGTACTGCAAGGATGTGCCAAGTACTAAAATACTTATAGAGTAAAAATCCAGTAATGACTCCAACCTAAATACATTAATATTAATAAATTTCTACTAGATTCGGATACTGCTGGACCCGAATTCATATTGCCTCAACTTAATTAGTGAGGAATAATAGTAGTGGACATCACTCGCTACAGAATAAAATACAGGACAATTCTGGTGGAAGATGATTCAATGTTCGGAATCCAGAATAGCGAAATTCTCACAACCTTTATTTTAGCTTAAACTCAACACTTTTAGACACTATCTTCTAGAATAACATCTGAAAACAGGTCAATTCACCCCGAACGGTATACACTAATGAAATATGTCAATTGGCAGAATTCAGGAAGGAAAGATCGTTCGGAATGTAAATTGGCGGCCAACAAAAACAAAAATCGACTGAAATGTAATGAATTTAACCCAAAAGATAAATTTTCTGGCTCATTTGATAACGTAGAGCAATAAAAATAAAGATATCGTGTTCCCCAAAATTGCAATGAATTAAACCCAAGATACATTTTTAAATTAGGACATTAACCTACAATTTTTACGAATATAATCACTATAAATTATTTTTGATTACTAACGGACACACGTCTCATAATTACTGAGACTGTTTTAAAAAAACGAACGTTTTTTCAGATAAGGAAACAATTTATGAATATGTTTTGAAAAATATCAAGAAAATTCTTACCCCTTCAAAGGTAATCAACATAAACTACATTATATAGATTTTTAACTACCCTCAGTTTAATTGCTATAGGCACGATGTAACATTATTAGCTCCTGATTTACTGTTTTTCAAAGAGCAGCGCTTCAAAATTAGTTATTTGAACTCAGTCCGGGTTCTGAAACGCATAGATCCCTAAAATATTTAACTCAGTTACAATACTTTCTTTAACTAGGTTAAGGTTAATTTTAAAAGTCAACAATTTGAACAATATATTTCATTTAGATTTGCAGTCAGATATAATTATTCTCAATCTTACCCATTCTTTGTATATGTAAGAAAAAGTAAATTTGTTGCGGATAAAAACAAAAAAGACAAGATAAAGATAAAAAATAAATAAATACAAATTAAACTATGGAAAACAAACTGATGGGCGTAAAATGGGTCAGATATCACGCAAACGAATAGATGAAATAAACATGATTATTGAATTGCAGAGGGTAGAATTATCTGCACATACGTTATGATTGCAGGAACAGAACACCTGTTTAAACAGCGTACTTCAAATAACGCTCATTGTCATTCCTTTACTGACGTTTGTTGAGTACGCAAGGTATATTCAAGGACGTAGGCTTGTTCAGAAAACAGAATATAAGCTACGATTAACCAGAAACAAGATGATCTCGTGACAATGTTATTTCTAGCTGCAATTGAATAATATTGTTTATTAGTAGGATATCGGGGCTCTTATATTAACAAAAATATAAACCATCAAAATCAGTTCAACCGATAATAAACAGACCAATGCACGAAAATGACTCTGAAATGTATTTTGTCCCGATTATAATTCTTTCCTAGAAACAGTAGGAAAGTAAAAAAATAAGAACAAAGTTCTAAATTCCATATCGAGCATATAATAGTCCAATTTATACGATATTGTGTTTTTTTTAAAATTAAATTACGTTTTAAGTTTTTTTTTTATAAAATTTTGGGTAAAAGATTTTACTTTGTGTGTTTTTCACAAATAATATGAACACATAACGCTGGAGGGGCTTTGTAACTTGTCTTGATGATGAATTGAAATAAAAATGCAAGATAAAAAAAATAAAATAAATAGATCTGTGAACATTCAAATTCTTAAACAAAATAAAAGAATACATATCAAAATATACTAGACAAAATTTCCAAACGCTTTAAAAGTATTAATTTTTTTTTAAAGAGCTCCAGCTTAAGATTTTTTTATAAACTTAATTGTTAATAGCTACAAACAGGATTTTTATATTTTCATATAGTTTTTTTACATTCATATATACACTTTCTTGAACATTTCACGAAATTTCTAACTATTTTATTTTATTTTTTTAAACATTTTACCATTTTATTTTACTTTTTTTTAACATGCCTCAAATCAACTTTATGCCAGACTTTGGTAAAGGCGGATATTTCCATCCACGAAATAGATGACGTCCGACTTGTTAGGATTTTGGAGAAAATATTGTGGACAAGATTGTTCCAGAAGTAACAATTCGTAAACTTTAAGCTACATGTCATATGAAAATTTATTGACAAGAAAGATGAAAATAGCGAAGTAAACTAAACCAGTACAATTAAATACAATTTTTTTCTTTTTTAAAAACTTCTTTTGATAAATTAAAAAAAATTATTGTTTATTGTCAAGTTGAATTTCCATATTTATATTTTTTATTTTAAAATGAACACATATTTATGTCTTTATTTTGACTTTGTTATCACATTCCATCTCTATTAATAACGACAAATGACATTTCACAATTATCTTCAGTAATTATTTATTTATGTACCTAAGTTCTACATATAGAGAAAAGAAATCAATATATACCATAACCAATTCTATCTGAATTCAATTATACTGAATGTGATAATGCAATACAAAATAAATATAAGAGTATTAAATAATATATACACTACTTTAAACTATAAGGTAAAAAATCAGTGATCAAGTAGAAAATAACAATCAGTTTAAACATGGCTATCTCTATAACTAATCCATGAACATGACTCCCGTACTGACAAGCAAGGTGAGATAATGAAAAAAAAAACACATCGAAATTAGCAAACTGGTAAGAATGACTACATTAGAGTATTCGTTTTAGCCGTAGATTACCGAAGTTCATATATAAGACTGCCAACTGAACTTCGTAAGTACGTGTAAAGAGCCGCAATTTGGCATTATTTAGAAGAAATCTTATAAGAAATAACTTCAATTCAATTCAAAAAATATGCTTATGAAAAAATATACAGAACATGAATCCATACAATAATTAAAACACACGGATAAACAATGAAAAAAACAGAAATCTGTGTGGAATTTTGAAAAATACATAAATAATAAAACTTCAAAAAAAAAAAAAACGTTATATACCCTAAAAACAATGATTTTAACGTATCAATAGTTTTATACACATCAAGTAAATTTGCTGTAAGTGATATTATGACATGATAAAAACATATGGAGAATCTACCCATTGATAGAACTCCAAAAACATTTCTAAAGGAGAAGATCTCGAGGCCATCTTCTTTTCAGACGTCTAGGAGGATTATTAGGTAGTAAAAGAGAAGCGAGGTTAGAAACAAGTGGATTTGGGTGGTTCAGAAGTTTATTATGGAAGGAACGGTATCTGGTTCTGGCCAAATCGGCAACATAGAGGACATTGAGGTATTGATGGATGATTTGATTTGTGACAAAGTAAGGAGCATTAAGGATTTCACGAAAGATTTTGGACTGTAAGGATTTGAGAGGAATTAAATGGTTTAGTGGAGCCCCATAGCACAACTCCGTATGTCCAAATATGCCTTATAATAGTCATAAGAAGTTTGTACCGTTTGTCTAGTAAATGTTGTAATAGTCGGAATCGACGAGCAGTTTCCTGTCTTTTTAGTCTTGTATGCGAATTCCATGTCAGTCGTTTGTCCAGCTTTAGTCCTAAGTAACGGATCTGTTCAACAGGAATGAGTGGGTTAATCTGTAGGTTAGTATTAATTGTAATAAAAATATTTATAGGAATAATAGGGTTTTTCTGAGAAAATTGCAAATACTTAACTTGGTAACTAGTTATTTTTTTATGAAAGGAATATGGTCCGGGTGCGGTAAAAAAAAACTCAAATAGTAGAAATATACTATTTTAATGAACCAACGTTTCGCCCCACGTTGCAGGGCTTCTTCAGGGCTAAAAAAGATACAAACACATAGTTACATAAGGAAAACAAAAACATAAGTGTAAAATAACAGGGGTATAAAATGTAAAAAAGTAAGATATAATAAGAAAAATTAAAGGTAGTAAATAGTAAATGTAA